>NC_046328.1:12275780-12330780 GCF_009819535.1 Lacerta agilis
TTAGCATCACACATCATGTGCCTGGAAGTTGCCAAACCAATTAACCAACCAGAAGTATTACTGTTAATATCACCAGTTTTCCTATAACTTGATATTGCTGGATAGTTTTGATCAACTGCAAAAGCATTTTTAGTTTGCTTTCTGCTGCCACACTGGAACGTTTCTTTATTAGTGCCACTTTGTTTTGTATGATTCCTTGCAAATGAAGGAAAACAACTTTGTATATGTTGATATAATTTTGGTTACTGAGGACAAACAAGATTGTACAAAAACAAGATTGGGTGCAGGCCATGCTGTAGTGTAGCGCTTATGCGACTGTGAATAAAAGATGGCTGGGCTCATTGTCTCAGGGTTTCGGGGGAAGAGGTGAGAAAACTGATTTCCAATAAGTGCCCCCCTTTATTTCCATAACAAGTCCTTGAGTCTGTACTCTGAATGGTGACATCAGGGACCTAGAAGGTGCAGGGCTTGTCAGTCCAACCCCTACACAGTCTCATCAGGGCTGACCTTAAGGCAATTGGAGCACTTGGGCCAACTTGGGCCCCGCGGGCCACTCCTAAGGGGGCCCCTGCACCAAGGCAATCTAGATGGATTTTATTTATAAGATTTGTTTAGTACATGACACAACTGGCATAGCTGAAGAAAAACAAGACAGAACACTACCAATTCTCCCTCTGGTGGATTCTTGGTAAACCTGTCTCCTCGCCATTTACAGCAGAAATGTTTTGTTTGTTCATAAGATTTCTATCAGCGCCTCACCATACGATCCTAGAGTGGGATACAGCAGCAGAATTTGTTGTTGTTGTTTAGTCTGACTCTTTGTGACCCCATGGACCAGAGCCCGCCAGGCACTCCTGTCTTCCACTGCCTCCCGCAGTTTGGTCAGACTCATGTTGGTAGCTTCGAGAACACTGTCCAACCATCTTGTCCTCTGTCATCCCCTTCTCCTTGTGCAGCAGAATACACCGCCATAAAAACAGCCAAAACCATTACAATAATAAAACACATTTAAAAATTCCTAATTTTACAGCCTCCTGACTCCTATTGTCCTCAGCTTCTGGAATCGATGGGAGTGGGGAGTCCAGGGTCACAGGTTGCCTTTTCTCTGCTCTACAGAGCACCTAATAAGAGAGTTAATGTGGATAGACAGTGGGCAACCTACAGGGAATTGCTGTACTTTACGGGGGGGGGGGGACCCAAACTTGAAGTAATGGAAAATGTAAGGAGCCACGTTATGGATTGGTTACAATACCATCAGTTACATGAAATGTTTAAATTAAATAGAAAAAAAAGGTTTTCTGGACCAAAGCTCACAATTTGAAAAAGAACTTTTACAAAACAAAGAGGAACTTTTGTCCAAAATGTACAATCTGTTATTAAAGTGGGAAACAAAAAAAAAACCGAATTTGTTAAAGCCTCAATGACACACTGGGCAAGAGATACAGGTCATAATACAGATTTTAACCTCTGGGAAAATCTCTTCTCTTTCCTGTTGTTACTGGTTTTTGTAGATAGTAATCCCACAATTTATGTGCATTTAACTTGTGCACATTTAGCTTTGTGTTGAGGCAAAAAAAATGAAATTAAAAAGGGGGTGGGAAGGGAGAGTTCCAGGAAAGTGACTATGGCAATCCCACCCGCCATTGCACCCAATGTGTTTTGACGTTATGAGATTTTGGATTCAGGCACGTGGGCTTACTGCAATAGAAAATGAAAATAAAAGCAATTATATGAAAAAAAAGAAAAAAAGTTTCTCAGGCCGCTGAAGCGAAGCCTATGAACTTTTATGGGATTTTTTTAGAAAGCCTGGGTGCAAGACTGCAAACTAAGTGGGGAATGAAAGGCCTTTTATGAATGCAAGTGAAGAAGCGCCTTCTCCCATACAGACCTGCCCAAGTGTTAAGATCTGTGGGGAAGCGCCTCCTAGTAGTTAGATCTGAAGCACATTACGCCACAACAAAGGGAGGGCCTTCTCGTTGGCTGCACCAGCATGTGAGTCTCTCCCCTCCAACCTTGATGAGTTTTTGGCACCCGCTGAATACACATTTGTTTGCTGGGCATTAACACTGGAATCTATTGTCCATTGTTGTTTTGCTGGGTGTTGTGAATATTTGCATGTGTTTTACTCTGAGCGTTGTATTTTAAAATTGTTCATGTACCCAACCTCTGGAACTGCCGATACAATGAAGAGCAGTTAACAAATATTTAAAGTGAGAATAACCAAACGTTAAAAATACCTCCACTGGGTCAGAGCAAGAAGCCATCAAGTTCTGCATCCCATTTCCTGCCTCTGAAGCTCACAAGCAGGCCATGGAGGGAATAGTTTTCCCCTGTTGTGCTCCCTGGTTTCTGGTACTCTAAATGGACTACTGTTTCTGAACCTGGAAATCTGTACACGGCATCAGGGTGTTAAAGCCACTTAGTGGTATATTTGCCACTCGGCCATCTGCTATGCAACAGGTTTCCGCTAGTGCAAGGACGTCCAACTCCCAAGAGGGGGGGAGGTCAAAGTTGTCAAGCATTTTTTAGGGGGGGGGGAGTTGCTCACCAGAAGATCGCTCAGGAAAAAATCAGCACACAGCGAAAACTCCATCTTCTGTTCTAGCGATCATGCGCAAATGGGAACAGGGCGAGGGGTGGGACTGGGTGTTGTTCTTCCCCCACAACTGAAAAAGAGCCCGCAATCAACCGCTAGCTATCAGGGATCGACAAGTTGATCAGGGTCGACCGGTTGGACATCCCTGCGCTAGTGCAACTGTTGCATTGGATGCCCCCACCATGCATCATTAAAACTCACCTGTCCACAAAGACCACTGGATAACATCCCATCATGACTAACAGCCATTGGCATGCTATTCCACAAATTTGTCTAACCTCCTTTTTAGAGCCACCCAAGCTACTGGTCATCACCAAATTCTGTGGCAGCGAGTTCTGTACATTGCGCAATGTGTGACGTTCTTCCTTTCGTCAGTCTTGAAATCCCCCATCTATCAGTTTCATTTGATTACCTTTTCATCGAGGCATAAGACCTCCTCTGCCCATTTTCTCAACACCCTGCACAAATTTTATAGACCTCTTGCCATGTTCCTTTCTCCCTAAATGAAAACTCCCCAGCCATTATAGCCTTCCCTGTTATAGTGCAACACAAAGACACGCTCTATGGTGCTTACGAGGCTGGCAAAGTGAACTGCGACACAGACATTGTATGGCGTTTTATTGTTCAACAGGTCATTACACAAAGTAAGCAGCCAGTGCGGCCATCTTGTCTTTGGGTTTCTTTGGATTCGGCCTCCCTCCAGGCCTCCTGCCTTTTCCTCTTCCCCGGCCCTGCCTTTTCCCCTGCCCTCCGCGATGCATAGGGTGCTTCATCGCTGCATGCTTCAGTTCAACCAGGTCTTGGAAGACGGGGTCGCAGAACACGCAGCCAGAGTGCTGCGTCTCATTGCCAGGGAGGGGGGACTTGGCTTTATTGAAATCCACGTCCACCAGTGCGGCATCACACGACTCGCAGGTCTCGGCCGACACCCGTACCTTGTGGGCGTTTTCAAAGAAGTGCACGACCACGTTGCATTTGTTACAGGCCATCTTCCACTTGGGACCAGAGGTTGGGTCAAGCACCAGGACCCCGTTCTCACACTCCACGCACTGTCCGATTCCAAGCATGTTCAGGGAGTGCTGGCACGTGGGGTGGGTGCACTCATTACAGCCCATTCCTGAAGAAAAAGGAGCAACAAAGACAATGAGGGACCTCTGCAGCTCACATCCTGGCCCCTCCTGTATGAGAGAGGGAAATAACCACATCTAGAGTTCTGCAAAACAACTCTTTCCCAATAATTTGTGTAACCTAACCTTTCAAATTCCAAATTATGCAGGTTAGGCAGCTCCGAAAGCTTACACATGCTTTGCATCTTTATTCCCATTGTACAATTGGACTTCTCTCTTTCTCTCTTTCTAATAAAAACGTAAGAATGTCGTCATGCAGTTCCAATAGTAGGGTTTGTAGTGCAATATCGTAATCCTGGATTACGGAGCAAAAGTGAAGGCAGGTTGCGTAACTGCAGTGGCCATGGCATGGGAAGGAGAAGGGAAGCCATGAGGCCAAAAGTGGCGTTTTAAAATAATGGGAGAAGTTTGAGTAAAGTGCTACGGAATATTTGAGGGTTCAGCGTTCTTCATCTCTCACGTGAGGCAGCTGAGAACGGAAGAGGGAGAACTGCAAGTATAGCAAGAAAGGAGAGGTGCTAAAAGGGAAAGTGGATGTTTTAAACGGCCGCAGAAGTTTGAGTAAAGTGGGGGGAAGAGTAACAGCGAGAGGAAGATATGAGTTTTAAACAACAGCAGAGGTTTGAGAAAAGTAGGGATGGAGTGTCTCGAAAGGACGGGTGGTGAGAGATGTTGTCCAGAGTGAGTGTGTGGACTGGATTCTGAGGACTGGGTAGATGTGCAGGGAGGGGACTATTTGGCCCCCTAGTCCAAGGTTCCCCACCCCTGCATTAGAGCATATATTCTGTGGTTTGTGATGCGCTTATAACCATATAAATTCCTAAAAGCCCTGTGTATGAGATGAAGATCAACCGGGGGTGGATTTAGGATTCTTCTACAGGGGAGGAAAGAGTGTTTTCTTCTGCCCAGCAAGTAGAAAACAGCTCACACTTTATGGATAGTAGAGTCCATCTAAGCTTTCGTTTACCAACTGTGGAAAATCTTTTTAAAACCCCTACAGATTTTACTCATGAGAATGCTCCTAAGTGGTTAATTCCTATAAGTGAAACTGTACTCTCAGAACCATATATACATAAAGGTTTGGTTGTAAGTTGCTTTGGGTTGCCCTGGGCAAGTTAAAGCAACTTAAACAAATAAACAAACAAATAAAACAAGTCAGAAATCTATACGCCCTTGATTGACTTGCAAGTAAACATATGTATACACAATTCTGATACAATTTTAAGCACGGGGTGACTTGCGGCCACATTCCCTTTAGTGAAATTCTAGTTATCAGTAGTGATCCTTAGACTCAAAATATGGTTTTTCCAAGTATGTTGTCCAGAGCTGTCAGAATGACACCTGCAGCAGTTTTCTTCTTAAAACACTGTGAGAGACTATTATTTAAAAATGTGTCACAAAAAGGACCAAGCCAGTGTATCTTTCACTGTAGAAAAATCTAACCTTTTTTCATGTCCCTGAAAGGGGGATGGTTGTAACAGTAAGGACACAGCGGGTAGCTCTTCCCTCTTGACCCAGAGGACCACAGCACCAGCTCAAAGTCATCCAGTGGGCACCGCAACTCTTTGTAGAGTTTGATGACACCATTCTGGGGAAGGCTGTAGGTCTCGTCGCAGTGAGAGCAGTGCAGACGGCTTGGCTTCGCCTGCAAAGAATTAAGGAAAACACATTAAGAAAGATGATGGCTTTTCCTCTCGTCATCTTACTCAAAAGACCTCTTCATTTGGCAAGGGGTAAAGCTAAACTGAGTGCCACTGACCTTGCAGGTCTCACCTGCTGCTTACAAAATCCTGTTATCGGGTATTTTGTCTTGGGACTGTTTTTGAAAAGTGTCTGGGCAGTTCAGCTGTTCCAGAATGCAGGGGGTAGAGTGTTGAAAGAAGCCAGCTTTTGGACCATATGGCACCATCATTACAGTACTTTCGCTCGATACCGGCCCATTTCCAGGTACAATTCAAAGTGTCGGTTATCATTTTAAGAGACTCAAAACAGTGTAAGACTCAGAAACCTAAAGGCAGAAAGTTTTAACTTTCTGGATAAGTTAACTTACCCTGAATAGTGCTCAGCTTATAAGAAGAAGAGTTAAGGTAAAAATATACATTTATTTTTCATTACACTTATGAAATGTAAGAGGAAAAACAGCACTCTTACAACCTTTATAAAAGCAGAATACCCAAATGAGTGCTTTTTAATAAGTATATGGCTGGATGCGTTTCTTCCTTCAGTAGCCTGATATTTGTACAGGGAAATATTTAAAGATGAAAATAGAATTTAATAGGAGGCAACATCCGAATTAAATTCAGGTTAGGCAACAGATGGTATGATCACACCAGATGCCCTGCCAGGGAAAAACATCTTCCTGCCCCTACCATTGTTACGGGTGTTTTACTGTTGCACACAATCATCTGGACAACATTATAAATTACCAGGTCTGAACAGTGGCCTTAGCTTGCTCACACCAAGATAATAGTGCTCATTTCATTTATTATTAAGCATTTACTAATAAATTCAGATTTAGAACAATTGCATCAACATCATTCAATGAGATGTAAGAGATGGGATGGAAAAAAACGGGATTCAGAGAAGACTGACTGTTTTATAATCCTCTCTGAAGGCCACCCCCCCTTTTTCATCTCATTTCATAAAAAAATATTTAATGATGCTTAGGTTTTAATATATATTGTATATGTATATCATATGTATATCATTTTAATTTTATCAATGTTTAATTGTTTTTAATGATTGTTTTTCTTATGGTTTTTGTCAGTTCTTTTTTATCTATAAGCTGCCTTCAGTTCCATCAGAGGTAAAAGTGGGGTATAAATATAATAATAAATAATTATACTAACTGCAACTGCACAAAATCTGAAGTCTTTTAGCTTATTTTGCTAGCCAACAAAACAAACAAGGTGGTTAGGTTCTTAACACAGATCAACAGAAGCAGCAACAGCAGAAATTCACCCAAAACTTCCATACCAAAAATATATAATCAGGGCAGTAGCAGGAAAGGAAAATGTGAGACCACAGTCCCATGTCAGTCACAGCAAAACCTTGTAGTGCCTCTTTAATCACACATAGGATAACTGGTTAATTCTGACTCAGGAGAAGAACATTTGTGCAACCTACCAAGGATTTTTCAAAACAAATTGTGACCCATATTTATAAGCCATCAAGGTTTTATTTATCACAATTTGGTCAGGTGCAATCTACTGGCAGGGTATATGATTTTGTTCTTCCATTCACAGTTAAGAACCCCCACTCTCTTCTTCCCAACATTGAGACATCGCTCTGTCTCTTCCGTACTGGAATGTCTTTTAAACAACAACCATTTATCCTAACCACACTAGTCTCCAATTCATTTACAACAGGCATAGGCAAACTCAGCCCTCCAGATGTTTTGGGACTACAATTCCCATCATCCCGGACCACTGGTCCTGTTAGCTAGGGATCATGGGAGTTGTAGTTCCAAAACATCTGGTGGGTGAAGTTTGCCTATGCCTGATTTACAAAGTTACTATACAGCAGTACCTTGCTTTATGAACTTTATCAGTTCCAGAAATCCGTTCTTAAACCAAGGCGTGCTTTCCCATAGCAGCGGGGGACTCAATTCACAAATGGAACACACTCAACAGGAAGCGAAACATGTTCTTATTCCAAGGCAAAGTTCACAAACCAAAACACCTACTTCCGGGTTTGCAGCATTCTTAATCCTAGTTGTTCATAAACTAAGCTGTTCTTAAACCAAGGTGAAGGGACCCCTGGCCATTAGGTCCAGTCGTGTCTGACTCTGGGGTTGTGGCGCTCATCTCGTGTTACTGGCCGAGGGAGCCGGCGTACAGCTCCGGGTCATGTGGCTAGCATGACAACGCCACTTCTGGCGAACCAGAAGTGCATGGAAACGCCGTTTACCTTCCCGTTGCAGCGGTACCTATTTATCTACTTGCACTGGCATGCTTTCAAACTGCTAGGTTGGCAGGAGCAGCGACTGAGCAACGGGAGCTCACCCCATCGTAGGGATTCAAACCACCAACCTTCTGATCAGCAAGCCCTAGGCTCAGTGGTTTAACCCACAGTGTCACCCGCATCCCACTGTACAAATATAAATATTGATTGAAACTATAAAATCAGACTTCAATTAAAATGCCTGCTTTGAATTTTAAAAAACAAAACAAAACAAAAATTCAGTAGGTGCCAGTAGGGAGGGGGCCTGTCCAACCTCAACTGGAAATGAGTTCCATAAAATTTGGCTCCTGGTAGATCTGAGCTCTGCATCCATGCCATGGGGGACCACTAATAGTGACTGCCCCAAATACCTCAGTGATCGAGCAGG
Organism: Lacerta agilis; assembly: GCF_009819535.1. NCBI lineage: Eukaryota > Metazoa > Chordata > Lepidosauria > Squamata > Lacertidae > Lacerta > Lacerta agilis. Next base: position 12,283,834 of record NC_046328.1, read on the forward strand.
AATATAATGGATTAGGCAGACCTTGAGGTACTCTGGGCCCAGTTGTTAAAGGCCTTGTAAATAAATGCAAGAAACTTGAACCAGGCCCAGTAGCATACGGGCAGCCAGTGCATACTTTTGAGTAATGGAGTTATGTGCTGGCAGGTCTGTCCCCATCAAAAGTCTAGCTGCAGTGTTTTGCAACTGCTGGAACCGAAAAGTAGCCCCATGTAGAGTGCACTCACTTCAATAATGGAGTCTTGAGGTTACCAGTGAATGGATCACTGTGGCCAGACCATTCCTGTCCCAAAACGACCATAGGTGACAAACCATCTGTAGCTGGTAAAAGGCACTCCTAGCCACTCAGGCCAACTGAGCTTCAGTGACAAAGATGGACCCAGGAGCACCCCAAACGCTGAACCTGTTCTTTCAGGGGAGTGCAACCCCATCCAGAACAGGCAACTGGCCAAGTTTCCAGGACACAGGAACTACCAACCCACAGTCTCCATCTCTGTGCCCAGGCTGCACAGTCTCACCTAATTCAGATGTTACGGAGAGGTAGAGCTGTGTATTGATGGCATCGTGGCAATCAAATGCAAATAATTGTGTATCTGAACAACAGAGCTCCAAAACCAAAACAGCTCCACGATGGCCCAGCCGGACCTCTCAAAAGCCAAATAAATGTTGCTTTGTGGCTCTTCTATAACGGGCACACCTCTTCACATTTGCAGAGTTCTGGCAAAATAGGTAGGAGCTTTTTCTACCCATTCAACCCACCTACTGTTACTGCAGCAGATATTTTCACACACACACACGCACAAAGCTCTCAACATATTTTAGTACACGCGAGATAACATTTCATACCTTTGAGAGTTAAGTAGAAAAGCAATGCTTTGCCATTTTCAGAATAACATTTGAAGTCAGTAGTCCAATAAATTATTGGGTGGGGCACACCACTCCAAATTCCTCTTGAAGCAGCACTCATTAATTTGGCTTGTGGTTCACCCAGCAGTGTGGGTTTTCTTGATTCACTCCCCCCCCCAAAAAAATAAATTTCCTAGGTGAATTAATCTAATTTTCGCTTTCTATCAGATAATTTTCCAACTCCCTAGAAAGTGAGCTGAAAACTTCAAAACCGCCAAGTCTGTCTAGTCCTGTATTTGCAGTTGGTATCCATTCTTTGTTTCTAATGAACTTGCAAAACGAAAAAACTGGATGCCTAGTTCACTTTGTGCCTAGCTCACTCCATTAAATGCAGAAGTGGTAGTGGTTAAAACTGTGTCTTACCCTCCTTCTGCTCAAAACAGCACCTGTGAGTTACCCAGGCTCCCTCCCACTGGGGCAGTAGTAGGCTCAGAACTGCTTGTTTCCATAAAAACAATTACATTAGAATTTGCAGTCCATTTGTAGGCCTTGCATATACTGTTTGCAGGCACTGTTCAATTCCCAAGGCAGCCCATTCTTTTTGAAACAGTCTTTTTGAAACATTTGCACCCACTCTTTCATATAACTATACATTTGCCTGGAATCCTGGATAAGTCAACCCTTCCTATCTGTGCATTCACGATGCCATCTCACACATGCACTAATAATGCACCCTAGTCCTACTTTAATAAGTCCACTCTTCCTACATAGAGGGCTGCTGCTATCATTAGGTAAACTACGCAGCTGCCTAGGCTGCAGACTTCAGAGGGGTGCAGTACTGACCTTCAGGGGGCAAAGTTTAATATACATTAGTTTTTGTTATATCATATACATTTCTGACATTATTTTACCTTCATGTTATATTTCGAAGAATTTTATCACTTCCACAAAACATCTGTTTTTGAAAACTGAGGTTAGCAATGGGGTTTGTGTGTGTGCGTGTGTGTGTAAGTAGCTAGCCTTGCCTAGGGCACAAACTGGCACGGGGACTGTGCTACGTATTATTATTATTGTTATTATTATTATTAAATGAATTTATATTCCACCTTTCCTCCCCAAGGAGCCCATATGCACTCAAAACACAACCTCACTCACACTGTTGACTCCACAATCCATATGCACTCATGACGCTGCCTCACCCTTGCACTAGTGACCCCACAATCCATGTGCTCTCCAGATACTTTCACCCTTGCACTAGTGAGCCCACAATCCATATGCATGAGACACTTTCACCATTGCACTAGTGAGCCCACAATCCATGTGCACTCGAGACATCTTCACCCTTGCACTATTGACTCCACAATCCATATGCATATGAAACACTTTCACCCTTGCAATAGTGAGCCCACAATCCATGTGCACTCGATACACCTTCACCCTTGCACTATTGACTCCACAATCCATACGCACTCATAATGCTGCCTCACCTTTGCACTAGTGACCCCACAAAACACACACACACACACACACACACACACACACACACACACACGTGTGCCCCTCCCGCTCCCTGCCCGCTCTGCAGGACCCAGTCCTAGCTTCGCTCTCCCAACTCCGCGCCCAGTTTTCGCCCCGGAGCAACTTTCCATCGCTCCGCCGCCCGCGGCCCCTCCTCAGGCTCTCCCCGGGGCCTCTCTCTCTCCGAGCCCTACCTGCTGCACAAGAAGGTCCGGGCCAACTCAGCCAGTTCCGCCGGCGCTTCGGCCTGGCTGAGGGAGCCCAGGCGACCCGGCGCAGGGCTCCAGGGCGGCGCGTCGTCCGGGCCCAGCGGCCTCGGGAAGTCCCTCAGGAGGGTCCCCAAGAAGCCCCGCGCCGCCTCCGGCCAGGACATGGCCTCCACGCGCGAGCAAGCGAGCGCTTCCCGCGAGCCGCCTGACTGGAGGGAGGGAAGGGGGAGCGAGGCGGACTCCGCCGCGCGGCCCGGCCTCCGCCTCTGCCTCCTCCTCTCCCCGCCTCCCCTGCCCGCCTCCTCTGACCCTCGAAGGGAAGCGGAGTCGCGGCGCCGGCCCCGCCTGGAAACGGCTCCTGTCAGGGCTGGGCGGCGGCGGCGGCGGCGGCGGCGTGGGAAAGGGGTGCCCAGCAGGGAGAGGGGCGCATAGCTGTCAAGTTTCGGATTTGAAAATAAGGAATCAGCACCCTCACCTGTCCCGGGGACAGTCTACGGTTCTCAGGGACAGTCCACGCCTGATAATCCCCCCCAGGCTACAAATTAATTTACACCAGGCTACACACCATCATCTTTCCCCACATTCATATGTGGGATTTGACTGGAGTAACACATGACTGGAATGGCTTGCAGTTCCACAAACATAGGTGTGCACTGCCTCGAAATAAAAAGAAGTGAACAAAAGAAGGCTCACTAGGGGGGCATTGCTTAAAAAAAAAAATTCAACTTTGCAACCAGAGGTTCAACTGAATAGAATAAATCACATGCACCACAAGGCCTATGCAGCCTCAACTTAAGGTGGCTCCCGGCCTGGCTTTTTACAGGCCCCAGCTGACTGCACAACCTGGCCTTTGGAAAGGCCATATAGACAGATACCTTTAGCTCCTGCACCCCTTCTTTGCACACTTGTCAACACAACCACATAGGCATTTTCCACAACAGCTCCGCAGCACAAATCCCTTCTGCAGGCAGGCACCCGTGCGCAAGAAATGCGCTCCGCTCCCCACAGCGGACCCATGTTCCCTCGCCCTCTCGAATTTCCCCTCTGCAAGCTGCATCCATGGACAAAACATCGCACCTAAATATTTCCATTCTGCCCAACGCGCAGCATTTGCACGACCCCCTCCTGACAGCACCACACACGGAGGGATAATCCCCACACAAAACTTGATGGTCAATTTGAGCATAGTTGCGCTCCATGGGCGACAACGTACAGGAATAGAAAGAGATGCCGGAGGCCTGGGCAGGCCGGGGAGGCCTGGGCAGGCCGGGAGGCCTGGGCAGGCCGGGAGGCCTGGGCAGGCCGGAGGCCTGGGCAGGCCGGAGGCCTGGGCAGGCCGGAGGCCTGGGCAGGCCGGAGGCCTGGGCAGGCCGGAGGCCTGGGCAGGCCGAGGCCTGGCAGGCCGGAGGCCTGGGCAGGCCGGAGGCCTGGGCAGGCCGGAGGCCTGGGCAGCCGGAGGCCTGGGCAGCCGGAGGCCTGGGCAGGCCGGAGGCCTGGGCAGGCGGAGGCCTGGGCAGGCCGGAGGCCTGGGCAGGCCGGAGGCCTGGGCAGGCCGGAGGCCTGGCAGCCGAGGCCTGGGCAGGCCGGAGGCCTGGGCAGGCCGGAGGCCTGGGCAGGCCGGAGGCCTGGGCAGGCCGGAGGCCTGGGCAGGCCGGAGGCCTGGGCAGGCCGGAGGCCTGGGCAGGCCGGCGGCCTGGCAGGCCGGAGGCCTGGGCAGGCCGGAGGCCTGGGCAGGCCGGAGGCCTGGGCAGGCCGGAGGCCTGGGCAGGCCGGAGGCCTGGGCAGGCCGGAGGCCTGGTCAGGCCGGAGGCCTGGGCCGCAGGCCTGGCAGGCCGGACGTCCTGTTATATACCTGCTGGGATTAACAAGTCATGTGACCCTCACCCTCACCTGAATCTCATAGCTCGTCCTCTTAATACCTGCTGGGATTGACAAGTCATCTGACCCTCACCCTCACCTGAATCTCATAGCTCGTCCTCTTATATATCTGCTGGGATTGACAAGTCATCTGCCCCTCACCTCACCTGATCTCATAGCTCGTCCTCTTATATATCTGCTGGGATTGACAAGTCATCTGACCCTCACCCTCACCTGAATCTCATAGCTCTCCGGTAGCTGCCTCTGATTAGTTATCATTTAACTCTTGGGGAAAATAATTAGCATCAACATCATGTGCCTGGAAGGTGCCAAACCAATTAACCAACCAGAAGTATTACTGTTAATATCACCAGTTTTCCTATACTTGATATTGCTGGATAGTTTTGATCAACTGCAAAAGCATTTTTAGTTTGCTTTCTGCTGCCACACTGGAACGTTTCTTTATTAGTGCCACTTTGTTTTGTATGATTCCTTGCAAATGAAGGAAAACAACTTTGTATATGTTGATAATATAATTTTGGTTACTGAGGACAAACAAGATTGTACAAAAAACAAGATTGGGTGCAGGCCATGCTGTAGTGTAGCGCTTATGCGACTGTGAATAAAAGATGGCTGGGCTCATTGTCTCAGGGTTTCGGGGGAAGAGGTGAGAAAACTGATTTCCAATAAGTGCCCCCCTTTATTTCCATAACAAGTCCTTGAGTCTGTACTCTGAATGGTGACATCAGGGACCTAGAAGGTGCAGGGCTTGTCAGTCCAACCCCTACACAGTCTCATCAGGGCTGACCTTAAGGCAATTGGAGCAATTGGGCCAACTTGGGCCCCGCGGGCCACTCCTAAGGGGGCCCCTGCACCAAGGCAATCTAGATGGATTTTATTTATAAGATTTGTTTAGTACATGACACAACTGGCATAGCTGAAGAAAACAAGACAGAACACTACCAATTCTCCCTCTGGTGGATTCTTGGTAAACCTGTCCTCCTCGCCATTTACAGCAGAAATGTTTTGTTTGTTCATAAGATTTCTATCAGCGCCTCACCATACGATCCTAGAGTGGGATACAGCAGCAGAATTTGTTGTGTTGTTTAGTCTGACTCTTTGTGACCCATGGACCAGAGCCCGCCAGGCACTCCTGTCTTCCACTGCCTCCCGCAGTTTGGTCAGACTCATGTTGGTAGCTTCGAGAACACTGTCCAACCATCTTGTCCCTGTCATCCCCTTCTCCTTGTGCAGCAGAATACACCGCCATAAAAAACAGCCAAAACCATTACAATAATAAAACACATTTAAAAATTCCTAATTTTACAGCCTCCTGACCTCCTATTGTCCTCAGCTTCTGGAATCGATGGAGTGGGGAGTCCAGGGTCACAGGTTGCCTTTTCTCTGCTCTACAGAGCACCTAATAGAGAGTTAATGTGGATAGACAGTGGGCAACCTACAGGGAATTGCTGTACTTTACGGGGGGGGGGGGACCCAAACTTGAAGTAATGGAAAATGTAAGGAGCCACGTTATGGATTGGTTACAATACCATCAGTTACATGAAATGTTTAAATTAAATAGAAAAAAAAAGGTTTTCTGGACCAAAGCTCACAATTGAAAAAGAACTTTTACAAAACAAAGAGGAATTGTCCAAAATGTACAATCGTGTTATTAAAGTGGGAAACAAAAAAAAAACCGAATTTGTTAAAGCCTCAATGACACACTGGGCAAGAGATACAGGTCATAATACAGATTTTAACCTCTGGGAAAATCTCTTCTCTTTCCTGTTGTTACTGGTTTTTGTAGATAGTAATCCCACAATTTTGTGCATTTAACTTGTGCACATTTAGCTTTGTGTTGAGGCAAAAAAAATGAAATTAAAAAGGGGGTGGGAAGGGAGAGGTTCCAGGAAAGTGACTATGGCAATCCCACCCGCCATTGCACCCAATGTGTTTTGACGTTATGAGATTTTGGATTCAGGCACGTGGGCTTACTGCAATAGAAAATGAAAATAAAAGCAATTATATGAAAAAAAAGAAAAAAAGTTTCTCAGGCCGCTGAAGCGAAGCCTATGAACTTTTATGGATTTTTTTTTAGAAAGCCTGGGTGCAAGACTGCAAACTAAGTGGGGAATGAAAGGCCTTTTATGAATGCAGTGAAGAAGCGCCTTCTCCCATACAGACCTGCCCAAGTGTTAAGATCTGTGGGGAAGCGCCTCCTAGTAGTTAGATCTGAAGCACATTACGCCACAACAAAGGGAGGGCCTTCTCGTTGGCTGCACCAGCATGTGAGTCTCTCCCCTCCAACCTTGATGAGTTTTTTGGCACCCGCTGAATACCATTTGTTTGCTGGGCATTAACACTGGAATCTATTGTCCATTGTTGTTTTGCTGGGTGTTGTGAATATTTGCATGTGTTTTACTCTGAGCGTTGTATTTTAAATTGTTCATGTACCCAACCTCTGGAACTGCCGATACAATGAAGAGCAGTTAACAAATATTTAAAGTGAGAATAACCAAACGTTAAAAATACCTCCACTGGGTCAGAGCAAGAAGCCATCAAGTTCTGCATCCCATTTCCTGCCTCTGAAGCTCACAAGCAGGCCATGGAGGGAATAGTTTCCCCTGTTGTGCTCCCTGGTTTCTGGTACTCTAAATGGACTACTGTTTCTGAACCTGGAATCTGTACACAGCATCAGGGTGTTAAAGCCACTTAGTGGTATATTTGCCACTCGGCCATCTGCTATGCAACAGGTTTCCGCTAGTGCAAGGACGTCCAACTCCCAAGAGGGGGGGAGGTCAAAGTTGTCAAGCATTTTTTAGGGGGGGGGGGAGTTGCTCACCAGAAGATCGCTCAGGAAAAAATCAGCAACACAGCGAAAACTCCATCTTCTGTTCTAGCGATCATGCGCAAATGGGGGACAGGGCGAGGGGTGGGACTGGGTGTTGTTCTTCCCCCACAACTGAAAAAGAGCCCGCAATCAACCGCTAGCTATCAGGGATCGACAAGTCGATCGTGGTCGACCGGTTGGACATCCCTGCGCTAGTGCAACCTGTTGCATTGGATGCCCCCACCATGCATCATTAAAACTCACCTGTCCACAAAGACCACTGGATAAGATCCCATCATGACTAACAGCCATTGGCATGCTATTCCACAAATTTGTCTAACCTCCTTTTTAGAGCCACCCAAGCTACTGGTCATCACCAAATTCTGTGGCAGCGAGTTCTGTACATTGCACAATGTGTGAAGTTCTTCCTTTCGTCAGTCTTGAAATCCCCCATCTATCAGTTTCATTTGATTACCTTTGCATCGAGGCATAAGACCTCCTCTGCCCATTTTCTCAACACCCTGCACAAATTTTATACACCTCTTGCCATGTTCCTTTCTCCCTAAATGAAAACTCCCCAACCATTATAGCCTTCCCTGTTATAGGTGCAACACAAAGACACACTCTATGGTGCTTACGAGGCTGGCAAAGTGAACTGCGACACAGACATTGTATGGCGTTTTATTGTTCAACAGGTCATTACACAAAGTAAGCAGCCAGTGCGGCCATCTTGTCTTTGGGTTTCTTTGGATTCGGCCTCCCTCCAGGCCTCCTGCCTTTTCCTCTTCCCCGGCCCTGCCTTTTCCCCTGCCCTCCGCGATGCATAGGGTGCTTCATCGCTGCATGCTTCAGTTCAACCAGGTCTTGGAAGACGGGGTCGCAGAACACGCAGCCAGAGTGCTGCGTCTCATTGCCAGGGAGGGGGGACCTGGCTTTATTGAAATCCACGTCCACCAGTGCGGCATCACACGACTCGCAGGTCTCGGCCGACACCCGTACCTTGTGGGCGTTTTCAAAGAAGTGCACGACCACGTTGCATTTGTTACAGGCCATCTTCCACTTGGGACCAGAGGTTGGTCAAGCACCAGGACCCCGTTCTCACCACTCCACGCACTGTCCGATTCCAAGCATGTTCAGGGAGTGCTGGCACGTGGGGTGGGTGCACTCATTACAGCCCATTCCTGAAGAAAAAGGAGCAACAAAGACCATGAGGGACCTCTGCAGCTCACATCCTGGCCCCTTCTGTATGAGAGAGGGGGGAAAACCACATCTAGAGTTCTGCAAAACAACTCTTTCCCAATAATTTGTGTAACCTAACCTTTCAAATTCCAAATTATGCAGGTTAGGAAGCTCTGAAAGCTTACACATGCTTTGCATCTTTATTCCCATTGTACAATTGGATTTCTCTCTTTCTCTCTTTCTAATAAAAACGTAAGAATGTCGTCATGCAGTTCCGATAGTAGGGTTTGTGGTGCAATATCGTAATCCTGGATTACGGAGCAAAGTGAAGGCAGGTTGCGTAACTGCAGTGGCCATGGCATGGGAAGGAGAAGGGAAGCCACGAGGCCAAAAGTGGCAGTTTAAAATAATGGGAGAAGTTTGAGTAAAGTGCTACGGAATATTTGAGGGTTCAGCGTTCTTCATCTCTCACGTGAGGCAGCTGAGAACGGAAGAGGGAGAACTGCAAGTATAGCAAGAAAGGAGAGATGCTAAAGGAAAAGTGGATGTTTAAACAGCCGCAGAAGTCTGAGTAAATTGGGTGGTAGAGTAACAGCGAGAGGAAGATATGAGTTTTAAACAACAGCAGAGGTTTGAGAAAAGTAGGGATGGAGTGTCTCGAAAGGACGGGTGGTGAGAGATGTTGTCCAGAGTGAGTGTGTGGACTGGATTCTGAGGACTGGGTAGATGTGCAGGGAGGGGACTATTTGGCCCCCTAGTCCAAGGTTCCCCACCCCTGCATTAGAGCATATATTCTGTGGTTTGTGATGTGCTTATAACCATATAAATTCCTAAAAGCCCTGTGTATGAGATGAAGATCAACCAGGGCTGGATTTAGGATTCTTCTACAGGCTGGAAAGAGTGTTTTCTTCTGCCCAGCAAGTAGAAAACAGCTCACACTTTATGGATAGTAGAGTCCATCTAAGCTTTCGTTTACCAACTGTGGAAATCTTTTTAAAACCCCTACAGATTTTACTCATGAGAATGCTCCTAAGTGGTAATTCCTATAAGTGAAACTGTACTCTCAGAACCATATATACATAAAGGTTTGGTTGTAAGTTGCTTTGGGTTGCCCTGGGCAAGATAAAGCAACTTAAACAAACAAACAAACAATAAACAAGTCAGAAATCTATACGCCCTTGATTGACTTGCAAGTAAACATATGTATACACAATTCTGATACAATTTTAAGCACGGGGTGACTTGCGGCCACATTCCCTTTAGTGAAATTCTAGTTATCAGTAGTGATCCTTAGACTCAAATATGGTTTTTCCAAGTATGTTGTCCAGAGCTGTCAGAATGACACCTGCAGCAGTTTTCTTCTTAAAACACTGTGAGAGACTATTATTTAAAATGGTCACAAAAAGGACCAAGCCGATGTATCTTTCACTGTAGAAAATCTAACCTTTTTTCATGTCCCTGAAAGGGGGATGGTTGTAACAGTAAGGACACAGCGGGTAGCTCTTCCCTCTTGACCCAGAGGACCACAGCACCAGTTCAAAGTCATCCAGTGGGCACCGCAACTCTTTGTAGAGTTTGATGACACCATTCTGGGGAAGGCTGTAGGTCTCGTCGCAGTGAGAGCAGTGCAGACGGCTTGGCTTCGCCTGCAAAGAATTAAGGAAAAACACATTAAGAAAGATGATGGCTTTTCCCCTCGTCACCTTACTCAAAAGACCTCTTCATTTGGCAAGGGGGTAAAGCTAAACTGAGTGTCACTGACCTTGCAGGTCTCACCTGCTGCTTACAAATTCCTGTTATCGGGTATTTTGTCTTGGGACTGTTTTTGAAAAGTGTCTGGGCAGTTCAGCTGTTCCAGAATGCAGGGGGTAGAGTGTTGAAAGAAGCCAGCTTTTGGACCATATGGCACCATCATTACAGTACTTTCGCTCGATACCGGCCCATTTCCAGATACAATTCAAAGTGTCGGTTATCATTTAAGAGACTCAAAACAGTGTAACACTCAGAAACCTAAAGGCAGGAAGTTTTAACTTTCTGGATAAGTTAACTTACCCTTAATAGTGCTCAGCTTATAAAGAAGAAGAGTTTATATATTTCATTCCACTTATGAAATGTAAGAGGAAAAACAGCACTCTTCAACGTTAATAAAAGCAGAATACCCAAATGAGTGCTTTTAAATAAGTATATGGCCGGATGCGTTTCTTCCTTCAGTGGCCAGATATTTCTACAGTGGTACCTCGGGTTAAGAACTTAATTCGTTCCGGAGGTCCGTTCTTAACCTGAAACCGTTCTTAACCTGAGGTACCACTTTAGCTAATGGGGCCTCCTGCTGCCAACATGCCACCGGCGCACGATTTCTGTTCTCATCCTGAGGTCAAGTTCTTAACCCGAGGTACTACTTCCGGGTTAGCAGAGTCTGTAACCCGAAGTGTTTGTAACCTGAGGTGTTTGTAACCCAAGCTACCACTGTATTTAAAAAGAAAATGAAACATTCAGAGTTGTGGTCAGTCCTTCAGAGAATTGTGGAACAATGCATTACCTGGAAAAAGTCCATAAAGGATGTAGCTATCATGTATTGAAACACAACCTGGTCTCAATTTAGGGATGAAGTTATTGTGCATCACAGCCAAAATCTGATTGACTAAAGGACCACCTCCTTCCATATGGACCAGTCTGGTATTAAGAGATACCAGAGATACCCTTTTCTCTGTTCTACTGGTAGCTGAGGCGTGGCTTGTGGGATGGGGAGTGAACTTTCTTTGTGTTGCCAAATTCCCTGCCTACGGAGACCAAGGTTATATCCTGGTGAGCCTTAGGCTTTTTCCTTTTCCAAGAGGATTTAGCCTTCCAATATGAAGTTAATTCTGCTGATCCTTTAGAAGTTGAATCTTTGTTTAACTGCTTTAATTCGTGCCTTTTTAACTTGATTGTTCATGCTGCAAACCATACTGAGCATTTATAAATGGTATAAATAGTTTAAATTTAACAAAAAGGTAGGCTAAAGGTAAAGGACCCGTGACAGTTGTCCAGTTGCAAACGACTCTGGGTTTTTCCAGGTCATGTGGCTGGCATGACTAAGCCGCTTCTGGCGCAACGGAACATGGAAACCAGAGCAGCACACAGAAACGCTGTTTACCTTCCCGCCGGAGCGGTACCTATTTATCTACTGAACTTTGACGTGCTTTCGAACTGCTAGGTTGGCAGGAGCTGGGACCGAGCAACAGGAGCTCACCCTGTCGCAGGGATTCGAACCGCTGACCTTCCAATCAGCAAGCCCTAGGCTCAGTGGTTTAGACCATAGCACCACCCGCATCCCAACATACATACATTAAATTTAACAACATACATACAAACACTGCCCTCCCCAACGGTGAATCTTGAATAAACTTAAATTTTACATTACCTGAATATACTTCATAAAACGGTGGCATTTTCCACAGCGGGAAAGGGGCTTGCCTGTGGCAGCAAGTGGTGAGAAGGACACTTCCATCAATTCATCCATGCCTGCCAAAAAAAGAAAAAGAAAACAAGTCACAGAAATGTCAACTGCATGCTTTGTTTGCTTCCTGATTTCAACACACAAGGCTAGAGAGATTCGAGAGTGGAAAAACCCTTACCGGCAATTGAATCAACAAAGTAGTGAAACTTCCTTTTGAAGATATCCAGGGTGTGCTCTAGGACCTGCTGATAATTTGCTTTACCTTGGGCGATAAGATTGAGTTGTTTCTCTACAGCACTGCGAATTGTGGGGAGAACGAGCTCTGCATCTAAGAGGAAAACCAGAGGCAGAACAAATATTCAAGTTGGGTGTACAGAGAGGTCAATCTGCCAGGATCTTCCCTGCTATGAGCCCAATTCAAATAAACAGAATCTGTGCAAACGCATACTGTTCCCTGGGGGCAATTCTCGTTTATTTCACGTTTCTTGTGCAGGAGATGTCAGTGGACTGCACCTAATGTCTAAAAGTATTTGCTAACATTTGTATCCATGTTCAGACATGTTTCCATCTGATGGACTATATCCCCCAGCAATGTGATTATGTAGAGAGGTTTTTTAAACGACATTTTAAAAATAAACTTCTCCTTTGGCTAGACTCTTGTCCCTATGCAGGGGAAGACCTTGGTGATATGGCACCCTGTGTGAGGCTAAAATTTGACGCCCTCTCCAGCCCTCTCCCTGCCTTCCCAAAGTCAGGTAAGAAGTGTCCGGCTTTGCGAAGGAGGCATGAGGGTCCTACAATAATAGTACTACTACTACTACTACTACTACTACTAATATTAATAATGTAGAGTGGTACCTCGCAAGACGAAATTAATTCGTTCCGCGAGTCGTTTCGTTTTGTGAAAATTTCATCTTGCGAAGCACGGTTTCCCATAGTAATGCATTGAAATTAATTAATGCATTCCTATGGGCATAAAAAGTCGGGGCTGCTGCCTGTCGCTGGCAGCAGCAGCAGCGACTCCCAGCTTCGCCCTGCTTTTCCCCTTAGGTGGCGCGGCGGGAAAGAGGCCACCGTGTCCTGACCAGGAAGGGGGAGCTGGAGGGAGGGAGGGAAGGGCGGCGGAGCTGTGCCCTGCTTCTCCCGCTTCAGCCGCCACCGCTCTCCTCGCAGCGCTGCCACAAACCTTGCAGCGCTGCTCAAACCGCGGCTCTGTGCCCGCCTCGCCCCTCTTGCGTAGCGGAGGCACCGGCAAGAAACTGTGATCAGAAAGCGAGAAGAGGAGGACGGACCTGCAGCCGGAGCCCTATACTCCGGAAAAAGGAGGGCAGTCTCCCTCCGAGAGCTGCAGTGAAGACATGGAGGAGGAGCCGCTCTGTTTCAGGTTCCCGCCGCCACGCTTCTTCTTACATTGGTACCGCGCAAGATGAATGCAAGACGAATGTTTTCGTTTTGCGAGTCACGGCCATAGAAAAATTCGCCTTGCGAGTCACCTAAAAAATCAAAAAACCCTTTCGTCTAGCGAGTTTTCGTTACGCGAGGCATTCGTCTTGCGAGGTACCACTGTATTACTTATACCCCGCCCATCTTGCCGGGCCGTCCCAGTCACTCTGGATGGCTCCCAAAAGAATATTAAAAACACGATAAAATATCAAACATTAAAAACTTCCCTAAACAGGGCAGCCTTCAGATGTCTTCTAAAAGTCAGATAGTTGTTTATTTCCTTGACATCTGATGGCAGGGCGTTCCACAGGGCAGGGGCCACCACAGAGAAGGCCCTCTGCCTGGTTCCCTGTAACTTCGCTTCTTGCAGCGAAGGAACCACCAGAAGGACCTTGAAGCTGGACCTCAGTGTCTGGGCTGAACGATGGGGGTGGAGACACTCCTCCAGGTATACTGGGCCGAGGCCGTTTAGGGCTTTAAAGGTCAGCACCAACACTTTGAATTATGCTCAGAAACGTACTGGGAGTCAATTGTAGGTCTTTCAGGACAGGTGTTATATGTCTCAGCAGCCACTCCCAGTCACCAGTCCAGCTGCCGCATTCTGGATCCTAGAGCCCTCATGCCTCTTTCTCAAAGGTGGACAAGAGCTTTGCAGATTTTGAGAAGGTGCCCTCCTTGGCTGCGTGCCCACATGTGGGAGAACTGGTGGCACTGCCCTAAAACTGTCTCGGCTCTATGGAAGCTAGGATCTCCAGAGTTGTGAAAAATTGTACAGAAAAGCAGCCACAAACCAACCTATTTTATAGTAGCCGTGCACAAGAACAATGCCCAGGTTTGTAGGTTTCAGTCTGCGGCCGCTCTCTACAGTCACATAGTTGCGCTGGCAGATGTTGTTGATATGCACTGGAATGCTGGCATCCGTTCCTGATAGCAGTGATGATAATGATACCAATTAGCATTTGTAGTGCACTTTAAAAGAGTTCAAAGTAGCTCACATGCATTATCAAGTTGTAACCCTGAAAGGTTAATATTCAATATTATTAACCCCCATATTGCAAGGAGACAGAGAGAGAGGTTTGCCTAAGACCACCTAGCGAGTTCATGGCAGAGGCAACATTCAAACTGGGGACTTGATCTGTAGCTCACAGTGCATTCCTATAGACAGCCACTCTGAAGTTCTACTGAACTTCGAAGTAAAGTGTGCAATGGATTGCAGCCTCAATCACTTTATCCACTTTTTACCTATTGTTCTACTCCCTCAGACTTTCCAAGTTCCAAAACGGAAGGCTGCATGTTCACCCCTTCTTTGTGTATACTGTACACACCACTTTTCTAAATATTTGCCCTCCTTTTGGCTCATGAGTTCAAGTCTCCTGCTCCTTAAAAGAAAAAGTGGCTGTTCAGAAACAAAGTAGTGGCCAAAAATAAGAGGAAAAGCTTTTATGAAACAGCAACACAAACTTGACAATCTAAGAAATGAAAGTGGTTGCAAACACAATGCTGGGATTTGAATTCAGATTTCTAGTTCCTGAATACCAAATTAGTTTTAACATACTGCATTCTAAATCCCTGGTTAAAAGTACCAAATTTAATTCCTTCTGGAGTCATCTCCCATACTTGGCCAGATTTATTTTTTAAACACACCGTAAAGGAATATGAAGGGAAAACGAAGGATTTGCTAATGTGCTCAAAACAAAATAGAAAATTCTTTCCAGTAGCACCTTAGAGACCAACTGAGTTTGTTCTTGGTATGAGCTTTCGTGTGCATGCACACTTCTTCAGATATTTTGTGCATGCACACGAAAGCTCATACCAAGAACAAACTCAGTTGGTCTCTAAGGTGCTACTGGAAAGAATTTTCTATTTTGTTTAGACTATGGCAGACCAACACGGCTACCCACCTGTAACTGGAACTAATGTGCTCAGCCGCCCTTTGTAATGTTAGTGTGCGTCAATGCCTCTATGAGGCAACTGAAACGCAATGTCTTAATTCAGTTGCAGCCAAAGGATACTGGATAGGAAAAGTTGGGGTGCAGAATTTGAGTCAGGGCAGATGGGAGTTATATGCCACCCTGGCATAAAGTATTTTAGTCATAAGAGAGGGGAATTCCTCCACTTACAACTGTGTACTACGCTCCAAATACATACCACCCACTTATCGGTAATGGTGACTGTATTTTCTGGACCAACTCCTATGTTGCATCTTATTCATCATTTGACACTCCTGTATCTCATTCTCTGGACTTACTTGTAGCACAGCTGCACCAAAAGCTTGCTACCACTGGCACTGTTTCGATTTTCTTTTTAACTGCTTGCTCCTGCACATTCTTTCCCTTTTTTTTTTAAGAAATCTGTTCCTTCCAGTGTATGGAACAAACATCTGGTTTCTACTATTCTGGATGGGGTTTGATCTCCATAATCTCCGTACGATTTCCCCCCTTGCTTTTGTTTCACATCTCTTAGAATTCTAAACACTAGTCGACGGGGAAACGCACCAAGTTTCATCTCTGTGAAATATTAATCATGGGGGTGGGGGAGCAATGGAAGCTTGCAAATCTTGACTACACTTAACGTGTGTTTTAATTGCTGTAGCAGTCTTATCGTACTTTGATATTTTACTGTACATCATTTTGTGAGCTTTGTGAAAAGGAACTTGCACGTGGCAAACATAAATAAAAACAAATGGTAAATATACAGCTCCCTCCCGCCGCCCAAGTGGCTTTGGTTTTGCTTCGACACTGAGCTGGGGAGCAGGCAGCGACAGGAGAGGTAGCAAGAATTAGAGGCATAATGATGTATTAAGTGAGACCTACGATGGTCCCCTTGCTCCTGCCCAAGAGTCCCACAAGATAATGCCCCACAGCTTTATGTAAGTTTGGTTTTTAATAAAAAAATTAATAAATCTTTCCAGTAGCACCTTAGAGACCAACTAAGTTTGTTCTTGGTATGAGCTTTCGTGTGCATGCACACTTCTTCAGATACACATGCACACGAAAGCTCATACCAAGAACAAACTTTGTTGGTCTCTAAGGTGCTACTGGAAGGATTTTTTTTATTTTTGTTTTGACTATGGCAGACCAACACGGCTACCTACCTGTAATTGGTTTTTAATGTCTGTCATGAAGTTCATTTCAGTGGGTCTGAAAACGTGGGGCGACTACCGCCCTAAGTCTGCCACTTTCAACCACCATTTTGCACCTGACTCCAGCTGATGCACCTCAGGATTTTAGCACAAAAGAAGAAGTATACAGTGGTACCTCTAATTACAAACTTAATTCATTCCGGAGGGCCGTTCTTAACCTGAAACTGTTCTTAACTAGAGGCGTGCTTTCGCTAATGGGGTCTCTTGCTGCTGCCGCGCCGCCAGCACACGATTTCCGTTCTCATCCGGGGCAAAGTTCTCAACTCGAGGTAACTCTTCCAGGTTAGCGAAGTTTGTAACCTGAAGTGTTTGTAACTCGAGGTACCACTGTATTAATTGATACAGTCAAACTTCGGAACTCGAACGGCTCCGTTGCCAAACGTTTCAGTTCCCAAACAGTCTTGAGTGCAAGAAGCTCTTGCAACCAATCGGAAGCTGCGCCTCAGAATTCGGAATGTTTCCGCTTGAGTGCAAGAAGTTCTTGCAACCAATCGAAAGCTGCGCCTCAGAACTCGGAACGTTTCTGCTTGAGTGCAAGAAGGTCTTGCAACCAATCGGAAGCTGCCCCTCAGAACTCGGAACGTTTCAGAAGCCGAATGGTCTTCCGGAACGGATTACGTTCGAGTTCCGAGGTTTGACTGCATTAATATTCCAACACAGGCACCTCCCACTCTTTCCAACACACAGCAACATTGCCACCACCAATGGCATTTTGCCAATATTTGAAGAAACGCCAGTTCATTATTAGATGAAAGAAAGTGATCTGTCCCCTTCTGTTTCCTACCAATGCCATGTTTTTCCATCAGAGTAATGAGCTCTGCTTCTGTCAGATAGTCAGGAGGATTGGTTTGTTTCTCCAGCAGTTTAACTTCACTGATAGGGAAGACTGTGCCTCTCTCACAGCTGGGGAGACTCTCTTCTGGCGGAATGCTCTGCCAGGGCATAATCTCAGTGAAACCTGTAGCAAAGTTAAAATTCTGATTAATCAGGACCGTTGCTTTCTAAAAATTCCACATCTCAACCGGCCGCTGGCTAGAGGTTAACTGGTTGGTTCCTATCTGGCTCTGACATCAGACAGATCCCCAGTTAAGTACGTTTTGAAATCCCAGTGAGATGTTTTTGATAATACAGTCGTACCTTGGTTTTCTAACAGCTTAGTTCCCAAACGTTTTGGCTCCCAAATATCGCAAACCTGGAAGTGACTGTTACAGTTTGCAAACTATTTTTGGAAGCCGAATGTCCGACGGGGCTTCTGCGGCTTCTGATTGGCTGCAGGAGCTTCCTGCAGCCAATCATAAGCTGCAATTTGGGTTTTGAACGTTTTGGAAGTCAAATGGACTTCCGGAACGGATTCCGTTCGACTTCCAAGGTAAGACTGTAACCCCAATTTTGGGTAAGAAAGTATTAAATGTTATCTTCTAATACAGGGGGACAAGTATACAAAGATGGTACCTGGTGTCTGTAAAGACTCCAGTGGTGTTTGTTGACGTTGGTGTGTTTTTTTAAAAAAAATCTTGTATACCAAAGTCTTACTGACTTCATTTTCCAGAGGCACAGAAACTCAATCAATCAATCATTTATTGTATTGGACTAAAAGCCATTACAAATCCCGTTACAAAACCAGCAAATCCAATAAAACCTATTTAAAAAGATCCAGAAATAAGCAACCATTTACAATAAATCAAATTAATGAGTCCCCTGCACAATCTACAGCATTGTCTTTTATGTGACTAGCACGAAGACTTTTAGTGGCTTTTGCAAATAAGACTGTTTTATATGTGACAAGAGGGTCGCAGTCAGATAATAGCCAACATATATTCACTTCAGGGTTCTGTCCCTGTAGCGGTGTCAACATCTGTTCCAAAAATCTCTTTCTGGGGTTTTGATAGAGCTGACAATGGAATATGTAATGGGGAAGATCTTCTACTTCACCCACCCCACAAATACAGAATCTTAAAATGCCTTGGCACTTTCCTGTATCTTCCATCTAAGACAGATGCTGGCATTGTTTGAGAGCTGTAAAAGCAGTTCTCAGGGAGACAAAGGTAAGTGTCTGCAAATATTGGGCCCTGGTGCAGTTAGATTTCAGCAAATGGTACCAATGGGAGCATTTTGAGATACAGATTGAAGACAAGTCTTGCTCGTTAGCACAGACCTCTACACAACAATAACCCATGCAGCAGAAATACTAAGTGATATATAAATTTACACACAGAGGTGATGTAACTTATAAAGGTAAAACCAATGGTTCTCAACAACCCTATAGGGAGGCTAGTGTGAGATTTGGTCTTACATACTTTCTGTACCACTTTGTGTGAGCAATAAACACAAATGCACAGAAGGATTTAAAATATGACTGAACACAGGTATAGCAAAAGAGGATCGGAAAATATTCCTTTATGCCACAGGTGCAGCGAGGACCTTAATTGCCAGAAATTGGAAAAAAAGAATTTGTGCCAACAAAAAAGGAATGGCAGGATAAATTATTAGATTATACTGAACTGGCCAGATTAACAAGAGACAATTAGGGGACAACCTAGACAAGAATTTCAAAAAGAATGGAGGAAATGCAGATAATATTTTACCAAACAGTCCCCCAAAATATACACCTGGACTTGTTTCGATTAATTTCTACAGTTTGCAGTTTTTTTTTAAAGTCATAACTAGGAAAAATTGTAATAATCACTTATAAAAGAAACAGTATACAAGAAGTAAATAAGGAGGCCATTTACAGGATAAAGGAAGTCTTTTATTTTTATGTTATGTTTTCTTTAAGTAAGGGGATAGAAGTTTAATTTTGATAATTAAATTGTCAATGGTGGTGGGTTTGTTTGTATGTATGAGTTGTTGTGGACTATGTTGTAAATAAAGTAAAAAAAACAAAAACAAAACGCCAACCTGTATCCCCACCCAGTTAATCCAGATTTACCATTTCTGGGGGAAATCTTATTAAATGAATAAAATAAAATAGCCTGTTGCAAATAAATAAATAAAAAATGACTGAATTGAGAAATAAATGAAGAATGAGACACGCACATTTCTTTGCTCCTTCCTTACCTGGTGAAATAACAGTCTTTCCTATACAGGTAAAACGTTCAGGACCGATGCTGCAAGCGATGGTGGTTTGGAGGTATTTGCAGTCAGCACTGACAGTGGCTATGAAATGCCTAGTAATGTATTCATATAATCTCCATCCATCACCACCTATAGAAATACAGATTTTTTTTACTCCAGTTTGCATACCACTTTAGAAGAACAGGAGGAAAGGCAAATTCTAAGGGGGGGGGGAGATACTAACTTATTCATGTACATTTCTTTAAATCCTTATGCCTCTATATCCATTACGATTCTGCAGCAAAATAAGCTTAACAGCACAATCCCAACAATGTCTACTCAGACGTAAATCCTAAAGAACTCAGTGGGGCATACTCCCAAATCACTGGGGTTAGGATTGCCACTTAATTCCCCCCTTTCACTAGGGAAGGCCCACTCTCAACACCAATCTTTCATTTTTATAGCTTCTCAGTTGAGGGTTGTCTTATATTGAGTCAGGCTAAGGATTCATGTACTCAGCGGTGTCAACGCTGACTGACAGAAGGAGCTCTCAAGGGTTTTAGAGAGGAGTCATTCTCAGCCAAATCTGGACATGGCAGGGATTGAACTTGGAATCTTCCACATACAAAGCTAGGTTGCTTTAGCAGGAAGGAATACAAGTGAGACCAACGATGACTGCTTAAGTTCTAGAAAAAGGAGAAGAAGAAGAGTTTGGATTTGATATCCCGCTTTTCACTACCCGAAGGAGTCTCAAAGCGGCTAACATTCTCCTTTCCCTTCCTCCCCCACAACAAACACTCTGTGAGGTGAGTGGGGCTGAGAGACTTCAAAGAAGTGTGACTAGCCCAAGGTCACCCAGCAGCTGCATGTGGAGGAGTGGAGACGCGAACCCGGTTCCCCAGATTACGAGTCTACTGCTCTTAACCACTACACCACACTGGTGTATTTCTACGGTCATTTAAATAAAGTCCCCACCAGAGAAGAATGGCAGATCAAGTTGATGGATTCTGCCGAAATGGCCAAAATGACTGGAAGAATCCGAAATCAGGAAGACCAACATTTTAATAAGGAATGGGGGAAATTTATAACTTATCTTAAAAACCGTTGTAAACAGTTAAAATCATTAGTTAGGATTGGAATATCAATGTGTAGCCCAAATAATTGAGACTAACTTAACTTAATTGGCATCATTCACACTCATAAACTGTAAGGTTCGCGTGATGGTGCCTCACGAGTAACGGAGCAGGAGCCCAGTCTTTTGCAGTTTTATTGTGCAAACTATTTACAGTGCAGAGCTACAAAATGCATGTCTGTCTCAGTCGCTGGCAGAATCTGAGAGTGGCCCCTTCCGGCTTCTCCCCCAGCGTAATAAATTCGGCAGCCCAAGTCTCCTTCTACCCTCCTTGCGTTTCACCCCTCTGCGCAACTGGGGCGACGGAAATGGTGTGCCTCCCTTCTGACCAGCCGGGCGAGGTGAGCGCAGAGTCTCAGCAACATCCCCAAGCCCTCTTTCCGCCAAACTCCCAGCTTGTGGCTCCTGGCTAGAAGAGGCACTGGGGCTCTCAGTGGCATCCCTGAGCCCTCTCCCTGCCAGGCTGGTTCCTTCCCTCTCCTCCCCATTGGAGGTGTGGCAGCTTTCCCCACTGGAAGAGGTGCTGCTGCTCAATTGGTGTCGGGGCTCTCTGTATGCTAACGGACCCTCCGTTCCCCTCAGCGGGCCAGGTGGCAGTTCCCTGACATAAACATACTATAAAAAAGTATTTGAGAGAAAATTTAAGCCTTATGAAGTTATCATAGCTGCTAAGAAAAATACTTCCAAGTCAACTTTACTGCATTACGAGGCCATGCCCTCCCCCTCCCCCCCGGGTAAATAACTGCTTGTAGGTCTAGTAATTTCTACAAGGTGCAAAAAATGGTAACCAGCCTTTAGGAGTTTAGACTTCTGAATAATCAGTCACCTAGTTCTGCTTCTGTGGCAGTTCTCATTGGTGTTATTGGGGGATGATCACCAGCATCATGACCTTTCCTTGGTTTGTTAATACCTTCTGACAGTAATGCTTTTACCTGGGGGGGGAACCAAAAGAAAGCATGTGTAAGTTATGAATGCAGATTTTTCTTCATGACCACAATCGGTCTAAGGTTTGGTGATCTTCCACTGATTTCACTGGGAAACATTTAAGCAAGTGCTTTAAAAAAACTCACTGAAAGCAATGGTACTTAGGAGAGCTTCAACTGTGGCCGGATCATGCCCTTTATATTTCTCATTGTTTGCGTAGGAGTTTGCAAAAGGTGCCGTTTTCTTCACATTGCTTTTTTTCAAATAAATAGCAGACCTATTAAAAAAAATAATAAAACTTACTGTTTTCAGCCCAGTAAGGATTATTAGCCTGCTGCCTCAAAGAGCCCTTCAGATCAAAGTTCTCTGGATAGTGGGTAGTTTCTGTTCGAGGATAACTGATATAGCCTTGTGTATAAAGTCGTTCAGCTATTTGCATGGCATGCTGTGGTCCCATTCCTAGAAATAAAATAACCAAATGTTTAGAGTCTCAATACTTTTTTCCAGATTTAATCTTTTCTACAATTTGGAATGTAGAGAGCAAGTAGAGATTACTTGTCCAGTTGGCCAAGTGCTGTCTGTTCCGACCGGAACTCACTCTCCAAAGTCTCCGTTTAGCATCAGGCATCAGGTGCTGTGAGTGATTGAACCTTGGATCTTCTGCAGGCAAAGCACTGCAGCAATGGCTCAAGTCTCTGTGCTGTGAGCTAGACAAGATTGATACCACTGGGCCACATACTTACCCAATGCAGAACTGGCAACTCTTAACATCTCTACAGTATTCAGAGCCAGCGGTCTCTGCTTAGCCTTCTCCTTCTTACTCACAGACTCGATCTACAACACAGAAATAAGTCCCTTGGTGAGATATGATGAGGAAGCAGAAGGGAAAGCCAACCAATAACACAGTCCTACTTGAAAGTAAGTCTCATTAGGTACAATTGGGCTTAGGTTCAGGTAAATTGGTAAAGAAATGTGAGCTAAATTTCTCTTTCACCAATTTAGTATGGAGATGAGGAAGCTAGCAACATGTTTCTATTGTACAGTTGTACCTCGGAAGTCAAACAGAATCCATTCCAGAAGTCTGCTCGACTTCCAAAGCATGGCTTCTGATTAGCTGCAGGAAGTTTCTGCAGCCAATCGCAAGCCGCGTCAGACGTTCAGATTCCGAAAGAACGTTAGAAAACCAGAACACTCACTTCTAGTTTTTGATCATTCGGGAGCCGAAACGTTCGATTCCCAAGGCGTTCGGGAGCCGAGGTACGACTATACACTACTTTTAGTTCCAACACCTTAGGTACCATACAGTAACTGAAAACAGATTGCCAGGAGTTGCCAAAGTGGTGCCTGCAGAGTTATGGTGCGTGTGAAAGGTCTCAGTAAATGTCCCCATCAAAATCCACAATGCACAGAAGACTGTTTGCTCTTCCTGATCAATTCCTCTCCTACATTTAACACACCCTCTTAAACATGCCCACATTTCATTGAATGCCAGGATGGGACACCCTCCCTCCTTTCTATTCTGTGAAAGGAGGTCTCTGGCCTCCAGAGGTTGGAGATCCTGATACACCAGGAGAGAAGATGCAAGGCATTATTTGAACTTTTAACACTTAAACAACAGGAGTTCTGAAACCAGAATTCAGCCCGTGTACAACGTTCTCACAGCCTTACCTTCGCTTCTTTCGCAACCTTTGTTATGTTTAGGAACATCTGAGCAATTTCCCTGTCAAACACCCTCACTCTGTCCCACTCGAGTGTCAGACAGCAGTCTTTTTCATGGCTAACCTGTCAGGAAGAATATAAACAGAAAAGCTAAAGTATCTTCTGTTCTTCTCCAGCAGTAACCTATTCTTTAACAGTTACAGGTGGGTAGCCGTGTTGGTCTGCCATAGTCAAAACAAAATCGAAAATTCTTTCTAGTAGCACCTTAGAGACCAACTGAGTTGGTCTCTAAGGTGCTACTAGAAAGAATTTTCTATTCTTTAACAGACACAAGCCAAACTGAACCAGTGAGGTGGCTTTTTCTAAGATGCTGCCCTTAGCAGCATGCTGTGACAATGTGACATGCCAAACTCCAGGACTAACAGCACACAAAGCCAGTTTGTGAAGGCACACCACCAAGACAAAGATCCAGTTTTCAATTTAATTCATTCACTAGATTTGTACACTGCTTTCCTGCCATGGCGGCCTATAATTTGTTCGTGGTTCATGATACAGCCCCTTTGAAACCAATGAATTTGGTCCTTCATTTCTTTTAAGTCACAAACCCATTTTCAACCATCTCCGTTACAGTACATAGAGATTTCCTTGTTATACTTCAAAATTCCAATTTTCTGCAAAATAGGAAGAATTGAGGAGACATAAGAAACTTGATTGCTACTGCAACTGAGGCAAGAAGGAGATGAAACTGTTTGCATTTAGTTTCCATCTCAGCCTCCAGCATTTGACTGCTTCAAGACCTAAGTCAAATAGCCTGTTAAAAGAGTCCCAGTCCATGGGTAGGTACTCTGTACTGCCTCAGCCTTCCTGTGCTTTTCCACTTCTACGGTGGCTGCACTGTAACACCCTTTACTTCAGGTGTGCAGAACCTTTGGCCCTCCAGATGTAGCCTAACTATAGCTCCCATCAGCCACAGCAAGCATGGCCAATGGCCAGGGATGATGGGGGTTGTTGTTCAGAAACCTCTGGATGGCCAAAGGTTCCTTACAGCTACTTTAGTTGAGTATCTTATATCTAACCTTAAACATATTCCATGAAAGATGGTTCACTTTAAAGGCTTGTATCAAATCATGGATTTGTGCTAGTGGAATTCTTCTGTAGGGTGGAACACCTGGCTGTCACCAGTCCCTCAAGGTTGGGTGACCCTCTTGATCAGAGATAGCATAGAAGGCTGCAATTGGTTAAAATGGGTGGCCCTGCCTTGTGATAATAGAAGCTACCACTGGATACAACTCGATACTGTGAATTTTTAACACAATTCTGAAACCTGGGCTAAGCTTTTCTTTTTTGCAATTAATATTAATAGCGTGTACAGAAGCAAATTCATATTCAGTTATTACCACACAATTAGATATTCAGGGAGACAGGAATCTCTATATCACGAACCTTGGCTTGCAACACCCAGTAATTCTCAGGCTTGAAAGACTGGATTTTATCATGTCGCTCCACACAAAACCCTAGAGTTGGCGTTTGACAGGGTCCAAAGGAGATTAGTGAGCTGTCTAAATTGCCGTATTTACCCTGGAAGTATTTTGTCTGAAACCTATAAGAAAGATAAAAGAAGAAGCTATTAGTTTTCAACGCTGAAAATTAAACCCATTTAATGCCAACAATCTACATATATCTAACATATGTTTCCAGAATATATTGTTAGATCGTGACCATCTAAAATGCGTTTCAGTTATCGTGTACGTAAATGCCACATGCAAAATTTACTGGAGGTGATTCTTACATTTTATAATTTTAAAATGTGTTGTTTTAAAACTGCTTCTTCTTTTTTTTAGTGGCCACCATCTGCACAATGAATGACCTAGTTCACACATAATGCTAAGCCAAACCATGGATTAGCATGAACATACAAGCTCCCAGGGGAAAGAATGGTCACTGCATTCCTCCTCCAGCCCTACTATACTATGAAGGACTAAGCTATGGTTTGGTTTAGCATGCTCTCCAAACCAGAGTTTGTGGTATGCCTTACTCCAGACTATGAGCCTGAGTTCAGACAACATGCTGAATCAAACCATGGCTTAGCCCCAGGTAGGGTGATGGCAAGAGGACTGGGGGAGGACCACACAGCTGTGATCCCTTCTCCAGGAACCCACACATTCACATGTCTGCCTTATGTCATGGTTTGGCTTAGTGTTAAGTGTGAACTAAGTCAATAAATGGTATTGTGCAATTCTTTTTGAGTAACTTAGTGTGAAATAATCTTCCTTGTACATCAGGCATGAGGAAACTGTGGCACTCCGGATGCTGTGTGGATACCTTGTAAATGCACAGCCAATTCTCAGATCCAGCTCCTGGCGGGCATCTACTGACAAAGCCTCGTTGTGGTTAGGCTCCCCTAAGTTGTTCATGGCATTGCAAATGTCTGTGTCCGTAATAGAACTGAACTTGGCTCTGTATACAGTCCTTTCACTGCCACGAGGTTTATTCATCACAGGAACGGTAGCATCCAGGACCTATGAGATGAAACCAGAGCATGTGCTTATTAATTAAAGTAAAAGCGCTGTAAATTAGACACATCCACTCTCAAGTGCCTATGAAGACAACAGGTACACCTTAGGAACATTGCAAGCACCTTGGAAACAAATGGGAGTTGTTCAAGACCATGAGTGTGAATGTTTCATTGATTTCAATGAAGCTTGCGCAATAGAGGTTCCTGAGAGGTGCATCCAGAAATTTAGGTGTTTTATCACAGAAAACCAATCCACTTTGTGGATTGTGGCTCCATTCTTCAAAATGTTGCTGTAGCATGAGAAAGGTCTTTGGGAATATAGGGAGGAAAGGCTGTAACAAGAAATGCGAGTATCTTAGTCCCCCATTTCTACACTTTCAAGTCTAGAGGGAAGTTTGGCAGAATTCACACCACACCCTGTCACATTGACCTGTTTCAACATGGGCTTTAGCAGATTTCTGGATGGGAAAAACGCTTCTCTATGAGCTAATGCAGTATATTATCTAAGAAACCCAACTACAAATCAGAAAATCCCTGGATCCAATTTCATGAATTCCCTTTTTGCCAACACAGTCTTAGCCTCCCCATCTACAGTAGGGAGATGATAATACTGATTTAAGGAGTACAATGGACCAATTTGTATGCCATAATAAACCATACTTCATGGTTTACTATCAGTGCGGAGACATTGGTGCGTGCCATCATCAGTAAAATATAAAAATATTTATATGAATTCACAACAGACAGGTTTCCTGCCAGTTTTCTGGATTAGAAGCATAGCTAACAACTTTTCCTTTTTCTTGCGAGGAATCCTATTCAGAATAAGGGAATTTCCCTTTTAAAAAAGGGAAAAGTTGACAGCTATGATTAGAAGACCTAAAATTTTCTACAAGCTATAAAGAAACTGTTTAAATCCATAGATACCAACTAAAATGTTGCAGTTAAATAATGAATATAAATTGGTCACAGGAATCCTACCTCAAAGCAGATGTTTTCACCTTCCTTGTCACAGTCCAACCACAGAACAATACAGTCACAACCTCTCCCTTCCACCTAAAATACATATGCTCCAGTTAATGTAAAGAAGGCAGGTGTGTTGCAGGGTATCATACAACTGGATAAATAAATGTGCATGGTTGAGACAAATGTTTGTTTTGGGTTTGTGTGTGTGTGTGTGTGTGTGTTTTTAAACCCTCAGAACAGCAAATACCTGTAAGAATTTCACCATGTTCAGTTTGGGATTCGCTTCTTTCTTTTCTGTAGGGGCTTTACTGAAAAGTTCAGCTGGGTCCACTTTATCCCAGTTGTTGTACTTTCCTGAGAAAGGCAACAGAATGAAATACAGGTCTCATTATCTTCAAAGCCTTTTGTGGCTATCTGCCTTAGAGCAGGAGTAGGCTATTTCCAGAATTTTCTGCGAGAGATTGGTTTGGACCTCTGGCGAGCACAACTTTATCCCTCCCTCCTCTGGACAGGGAGAAGGAAAGAGGAAAAATATGGGAATGGCTCCAGGCACCATTGACACGTGGCCCCCAACTGCTTACTCCCAAGGGAAAGTGGCCCTCAAAAGAATCAATGGTCTTAGAGGATGATGCTTATGTAGTTAAGAAGTACATTCAGAGGTATGTGTATTTTTTATCTGACAAGTACAAAAGATCACTCTGGCAACCAGTTATATTCTCTGAAGCAGGTATATAAAAGGTGATAGCTAAGGTAACATTTTCTACTATTGCCTTGCAATCTGAGGGTTGATTCTCACAATGCCCCAATGGAAACATCAAGGCAAAACCACGGTCTGATTGCTGGGGTTGTGCCTCCATCTCGCCCACTCCTTCTTTCCCTTGCATATCCTCAATTCCCTCTACCACTCCCTGGTTAACACTAACTATAGTGTGTTGTGACATCTGAACTGGCCAAACATTGGTTACTGCCATCCTTATTTGCCTCCAAACAAGGGTGGTTTTTTAAAAAAATAAAATAAGAAAGAACCTTGTTCCAACTGTGGTTTTTAATTCTGGTCTGGAGGCAAACTATGATTTATACTGCTTTAGTAATTAATTGATCCTTGAGAAACTGCTGAAAGTTTTTAGCAAGCCGAACTTCGGATCTGGATGCGCACCCTAAACGCCAGTTGGATGCTGGCTTGTTTCAGAAAGTATCAGGGTTCAGCTTCCTAAACGTTTCAGTCAGCTCTGCAGAAATTCCTTGCCCACTTTTTTTGGCCTCAAATAACAACAGAACCAAATAAAAGTGTGAAGTAGTCAACAGGTGATGCTATACCTATAAAATCCAGTGTCATCACATGGCCACAGACAGATGTCATCTTGAAACGGGCACTTTGTCCTATGAATGATCCAGTGTATTCATGCACTGAACATGCCCCATTCAGCCCTTTGCGGGAGGACATATTTCCTACAAGAAGAAGATAAGTTAATGGTAACAGTAGATATTAAGAATGTCTCATGTCACTTTTTTTTTGGGACAGAGATTAATCTTGTCCTGGGAATAAAGGAAGGCAAGCATCATTTAGGAAAAATAAATTACTTTCAGGAAAAATAAATTACAGTTGTATTTGGACCACTTAGCGTAATCACTATAGGAGGCAGGACATATATGGATGTAGTAAATTAGACGGTCATCCAGTATTTCATTTTCCATTTTAATAGGGTGATCCATGGGTGGCAACCCAAATCCAAGTATTCCTGGAGAAAGCTGATCTCCAGGATCAATTCCTGTCACACTTCAGAACAGAAACTGCCTTGGAGGCCCTGGTGGATTATCTAGGCCAGGAGTTCCCAAACTTGGGTCTTCAGCTGTATTTGGACTACAGTTCCCATCATCCCTGACCAATGGCCCTGCTAGTTAGGGATGATGGGAGTTGTGGTCCAAAATCAGCTGGAGACCCAAGTTTGGGAAACCTTCAATAGGAATGGGAGGACAACACTACACTACAAGTTTTCTTACTTCCTTAGGTCAGTAGTGGGGAATGTGAGGCTCTCCAGATGTTGTAGTACTCCAATTCCCATCAGAATGGCCAATGCTTAGGGATGATGGGAGTTGTAGTCCAGCAACATTTGCCCAGGCCCTGATCCAATACAATAACCTCCCATTTTGCAAGTATTTGACGTGCAATTTCAATCATACACAGCTGAAGGTGGGCTGATTGAAAGTGTGCAGGTCAAGTCCCAAGCAAGGCAGAGACCTATACACAATTTTTGTGTATGTGCATAACCCTCGGAACTGAACTCTCAAATAAAATGAGGGATTACTGCATCTTGTTTCTAAGCAGGAAGCTCACAAGCAGGACATAAAGTCTACAGCCCTGCTTGACTTTCCTTCTTTCTGATTTTCAGAGGAATATCACTTTTGAACCTGCTTTAGCTATTATGAATTCAATGGGGATTTACTCCCAAGTTGTGTGAATGGGATTCGAGACCAAACTGATTTAAATGCTACTACAAAAATACTTCAAAACAACAAGCAAGAGTTTTAAAAGAAAACGAATGTAGATCCCTCCTAACCTCTTGAAAGGATTTTGGCTATGGACTGAGCCAGAGAAGGCTTCTCTGCTACCATAAGAACCGTCTTCATCTTCTGCCAGTAGTGAAAAGGGTAATCAAATCTCAAGGAAATTCTGTCTTGTCAACCTAAAGAGAGAAAACACATCCTATTTATCACTTATTTGGAATGGTGACCTGGAGAATCAGTATTTCCCCTCTCTATTTTTTTGTTTCACAAGTACACTGCAAAGCAACTATGTACATCACCCAGTGGGGTGGGGGACATTTTGAAGGGGGGTGCCAGGGGGCGCTTCTCCTCCCCCCTCTTGCCCCGCATTCCGCTTCCACGCTGGGTGATGTACAGTTGCTTTTCAGTGTACTTGTGAAACAAAAAAATTGAGAGGGGAAATGTACATCACCCAGTATTCACATCTTCACAAATCCCAGTGTGTAGTACAGTGATTTTTTAAAGGTCTCTTCCAGCTAAATTATGAGAGTAACAGTTCAACCCTATACATGTCTACCAAGAAGCAAGCCACGTGGAATTTAAATAGGTATAGTACATTGCACATAAATGTAAAAATGTAAAAAAGGTTAATTCCACTTTATGCAGAGGGAATTCTATGGAGTTGTCATACTCAAAAATAAGGAGAAGTAACACTAACCCCTTGAAAAGGAAAATAGCAAAGATTATTGGTTGAGCAAACATTTTGCTAACTCTCCAGTTTGAATAAAATATAGGAAAGATGATACTGGCTTTTTAAATGCCTGTAAAAACATGCATATTAAAGCTGAGTTCAGTCTACTGCAACTTAGTTTAGAGTTAGTTGTTCTATAAATTTATTAAGACTGGGTATGTGAGGAAAACAGCAAAATACCGGTAGGCAGGAGAAGACTTCGTTTTGCAACTCTGAAATGATTTCAGGAATTGTCAAAATTCAGCAGCAGACCATGCAATCGACTCTCAATCTCAAAGTGGATACATGCCCAGCCAAAAGTACTGAGACCCCTAGAACCATTCATACTTTGATGCTAAAGACATCACATTTCTCCTCAAGCCCATGTTTCAGGTATGTTTTAACAGCTCTGCAGACTCTATTAGGAGCATTTTATGTATGCACATTGAAAAACGTCATTATCTGTCCTAGAATATATTCACCGGGCAAGTAAGAATTCAGACTAACACCCATATTTATTCTAATTTCTAAACCTCCCTATCTCCAAAGGTCCAAATTAGGTAATCCTATTTTGTTAATAATATCTGTAGAACTCACAAGCAATCTGCTGTTAATAATTCCAGTAATCTACTGATTTCCGTGGAAGGGTGGCTCTCCAATGCTTGTGCACAGGACTGTGGCCTTAATGTTTTAAATTTCAGTTCCTGTATACCTTGCCTTTAAATAATAATAATAATAATAATAATAAACCTCCCAAGGCAATTAATAACAATTGCTAACAATAAGTCAAAATGCACCGTTGACACCCCCCCCCCCCAAAATCCAATATATTAACCCGGTTATTTTGCCTCCCTGTATAAGACATTTCATGTTTTATTTTGCAATGGTACACAAGCCGTCAAAAAACGCCCGCCGAATCCCACCGCGCTTCCTTCCAAGCCAACACGTAAACGAGGCCTTTGCGAAGACAGTCGCGCTTGCGCGTGTACTCAAAATCAGATACACACGATACCCTCCTCCCCTGCACCGAGGAAGGAAGTCGCTGCACCACCTTGCCTGCAAGGCCTCCTCTCCTCTCTCTTCAAGTTGTTACCAGGAATTGAAAAGGCGCAGTTTCCAAATAAAAGAAATCAGCAGCTTCCACGGCGACGCCAAACGAATTTGGGGTTTTGCTTGGGTTTTTCAAAATAAAATCATCATCATCATCATCACGTCGTTTCCCCTGCCTCTCCCCCTCCCTCAGCAGACCCTACTTCGCTCACGCTAAAAGGCGGCCCAGCGTGGAAGCGGAATGCGGGGCAAGAGGGGGGAGGAGAAGCGCCCCGCTGGCACCCCCCTTCAAAATGTCCCCCACCCCACATCTATCCGCTCCTTCTCCCCACACAGGCGAGGCGGGCGGCCCTGCTCACCCGGCGGGGCGGCCTCAGAAGGCGGCGGTGGCGGCGGCCATTGCCGAGGCTTCCACTGCCGGGTCACCCTCGGGCCCTCCTCCTCCTCCTCCTCCTCCTCCTCTTCCCAGGCGCGGAGGGAGAGGCGGAGATGCTCCAAGTACCCTGCATCCCTCCGGGCGTCTCCGTTGCCATAGAAACGCTCCCCCCCTCCAACTTTTCTCTTCCCTTCCCCTTTCTCTGCCCCGCAGCTCGGCTTGAGATGTCTCTCTGTTGGTTTTTAAGATGGTGGGGGTGGGCACAACACACACACACCGGTGTGGGGACTGACTGACTCGTTTCTTTCCAAACCACGACACGGGTTTCGTTTTGTTTTTTTTCCCCCTTTACAAAAATGTGATGTGCCCTACAAATAGTAAAAAGGAGAACCTAGGAAAAAGTCACAGCCCACCCAGCTTGAAAACGTAGGAAAGTCAAAATGCTATAACCTCAGCTCTCTGAGCCTAAGCAAGAATGTTTTTTGCACTGTTGTTAATAATTATTTTGTGTGTGTGTGTGTGTGTGTGTATTCATTCATTCATTCATGCTCTGTTCCCCCCCCCCCCGGACTCAGGGAAAATTTTGTATGTTAAAATTTTCATAATAATAAAAATGCATCCTTATAACTGCTATTGTTATTATTCAGGCATAGTTGCATTTGTTTGTTTGTTATTATTTCTAATCATAGTAATTAATGCATTATTTCTGGTTTCTTTTACTGATTTTTAGATTTTGTAATGATAATGATAAGATTAATAATCGGTTTTATTAGTAGGAATGTATTGTTATAATGTTCATTTATTATTTATTTTTAAATTCTAATTTGATGAAATGCATTACTATCTAAGTTCTGTTTTTTTGTTTTTGCAATAGTATACGGTATTATTATTGTGTTTATTATTTTTATTATTTTTATTATTTTTATTTACATTTTAGAATAATCATAGAATTTTTATTAGTATTATTAGCCTACATTTTTCCAAAGGAACTCTGAAGTGGATTTACAGCATTCTTTCTCATCTTCTCTTTATTTTTCTGTATTATTTTATTGCATTTATATCCCACCAAATTTATCCCAAATAATGAATAAGAATTATTATTCGCTGTTTTACTGCATTTATATCCAAGGAGCACAAGGTCCAAGGAATATACTGCACAGTTCTCCACTTCTCCATTCTATCCACACAACAGACCTATAGGGTAGGCCCTGCTGAGACACTGCGGCTGGTCCAAGGTTACCCACTGAGCTTTGTGGCTATGTGTGGGATTTGAACCATTTTATATTCACAGCAGATGGTGACAGCAGTCACGAAATTAAAAGACTCCTGCTTCTTGGGAGAAAAGCAATGGCAAACCTAGACAGCATCTTAAAAAGCAGAGACATCACCTTGCCGACAAAGGTCCGTATAGTTAAAGCTATGGTTTTCCCAGTAGTAATGTACAGAAGTGAGAGCTGGACCATAAAGAAGGCTGATCGCCGAAGAATTGATGCTTTTGAATTATGGTGCTGGAGGAGACTCTTGAGAGTCCCATGGACTGCAAAAAGATCAAACATATCCATCCTTAAAGAAATCAGCCCTGAGTGCTCACTGGAAGGGCAGATCCTGAAGCTGAGGCGCCAATACTTTGGCCACCTCATGAGAAGAGAAGACTCCCTAGAAAAGACCCTGATGTTGGGAAAGATGGAGGGCACAAGGAGAAGGGGACGACAGAGGACGAGATGGTTGGACAGTGTTCTCGAAGCGACTGGCATGAGTTTGGCCAAACTGCGGGAGGCAGTGAAAGATAGGCGTGCCTGGCGTGCTTTGGTCCATGGGGTCACGAAGAGTCGGACACGACTGAACGACTGAACAACAACAAAAACATATTCACAGCAACCCTGTGAGGTAGAAACAATAAGGAGTCTCGTGGGACCTTAGAGAGCTTGTGGCATAATCTTTTGCAGACTACATTCTTCTTTATCAGATGTATGAAGTATTATCCTGATCTGCAGGTACACATGGTATGACAAAGGGACTTCAAACATTGAGGCCAGAAGGAAATGAAATGCAGTCAGTGAAAAGTACCTAGTTAATAGTGGTAATTCCCAAAACAATTGTTAATAACACAGGCATCCTGGCACTGGTAAGCCAATTTACATAAAAATGTTTAAAATGTTGGGTGGCTCAGATTCCTGAACCCATAACATTCACCTCCTTCTGTGCTCTCAAGAAAGAGTGTGAAATTAGGAAGGGTGGGGCATCAGAACAGAATATTGTTCCTTGAAACACTAGCAAACTATTGCCAGCAAATCATCTCATTGCCATAGACAATAGAGCACGAAGCAAGTGAAACAATTTCATTTCGTTCCATTAGAGGGCAGTAGTACAATATCGCAAATGTATTTACCTGTACGGAGAAACTGTCAACCATTTGTTTTGCAGACTTTCGGCGCTAAGAAGCAATGCCAAAGAGAGAAGTAGGCATTTAAAACCCAAGTTTTAATCCAAAAGCCTTTCTAGCAATTTCACAAGTGTGGATCATAAGGGCAAAGAGAGCACACGAAAGCCAACCCTTCCCCCAGCCTTAATCCTAAATTATTTGACTTCCAAGCAAACAACTTCAGCAAATAAACAAATACAGTATGAAAGTAGAAAGTAAGCAAGTTGGTCCTATTTATTTTCTGTTTAGAAATTAATTCATAAAAACTTGTGTATTGGCACAAAGGGTTGCTGTCTTGGTTGCTGTGAGCAATCGGCTCTTGGCTCTCAAAGATCTTGTTAGTTCCTTTGAGGCCAAGGTAACTGGGATCCTCAGGATCCTAGACTGCATGCAAGGGGCTAAGGCATGGGTGGGGAGACCTTTGCGGTCCAAGGACTGCATTATTTTCTGGGCAGCCTAATGGGGGCCTCATGCAAATGGTGGGTGGGTCCAGATGCCAAAGTGGGTGGAGCAATTAAAAGAAATTTTAGCTTTGCAAAGCAGAGGTGGTAAGAGGTGTGGCCTCAGGGAGTCCCAAGAGAGGCCTGGGGGGGCCACACTTGGCCCCCAGACTTGAGGTTCCCCATCCCCTGCATACAAGGAAGATCTTGTACTGTTGCACTTCTGAATCCCGGTGAAATGTGAATGCAGGTTTTCACTGAGTTAACTAATGCCTCGAACATGTTAGGCCATCTCACCCACTCTATACAACAAGGTTGAGAAGCATGAGATATGCAGCACACCTTAGAGGCTAACAGCTTGATCCTGGGCCTGTTTACTCGGAAGTAAGTCTAGCTCTTGTTCACGGGAGGACAGAATCCCAGGAATGACAGAGACTCAAAGCCCCAGGGCCAATCTGTGTTCCCAGCATGGCATGCTGAGAATGTGCTGGGCTTTGTGCACATCCAATGCGGCCCACATTCTCCGCATGCCAATTAGGTCAAGTGAATTGGCCTTAACTGGTTTATGGTCTTAACTGGTTTATGGGTGTTACGAGCTTTGGTCACCTGTGAGAGGGAGAGAGGGAGAGAGAGATGGCTGCAAAGGAGACCATCTCTGCACATGCCCCCACCGGCTGAAATTTCACCTCATGCAAGAGGCAAACTTCCTTGGGCAAATGGTGGTGCACTCACCGGTTGTAAGAAGGCAGGCAGGTGAAAGCTGTCTGCAGGCAGACTGAGGTTTGTGGGGCAGTGCCCCACTGGCTATAAAGGAACAGCCTCCACTGCTGCTTCCTGTGTGTTAAGTGTCACACACACATAGATACCTGTTGCCCAAACTGCATGTTACACACAAAGGGACATGCAAACATTGACAGATGCTTCTATGAGGGAAAAGCCATTTCAGGAGGGACCCCGCACACCCTCCAACATTTCGCCGGTGGAAATGGGGAAATCCTATTCAACAACAACCACAATTTTATTATTTGTACCCCACCCATCTGGCTGGGTTACTCCAGCCACTCTGGGGAGCTTCCAACATATATAAAAACATAAAGGTTAATGGTAAAAGGACCCCTGACAGTTAAGTCCAGTCACGAACAACACTGGGGTTGCGGCGCTCATCTCGCTTTACAGACTGAGGGAGCCGGTGTTTGTCTGCTCTGCAGACAGTTTTTCCAGGTCATGTGACCAGCATGAATAAGCCGCTTCTGGCGAAACCAGAGCAGCACACAGAAACACCGTTTACCTTCCCGCCGGAGTGGTACCTATTTATCTACTTGCACTTTGACATGCTTTCGAACTGCTAGGTGGGCAGGAGCTGGGACTGAGCAACAGGAGCTCACCCCGTAGTGGGGATTCGAACCGCCGACCTTTTGATCGGCAAGCCCAAGGCTCAGTGGTTTAGACCACAGCACCAGCTGTGTCCCATATAAAAAAACATAATAAAACATTAAGCATTAAAAAACCTTCCCTATACAGGGCTGCCTTCTGATTTCTTCTAAAGGTTGTATAGTAACTTATCTCCTTGGCTCAGAGGTCTCCTAACTTTATACTCTTGCAACATTTCTCCAGTGAAAATAGGGATGTCTTAAGGAAAAGCGGGAAATTCCAGGATCAAATCAGAAACTTGGATGGCTTCTGTAAATACAGCACTGTACCTGGAAAATAATGTCACTTGTGCGGGTCTGGGGTGACCCTTTGTAATATATGCAGTTAAGGCAGGGTTCATAAAAAAGAAAGAAAGCAGGGTTCCATTAAACGCATACCCTTATTTGACGAAAATCCCCCCTTCCAAACTGCTTCCTACCCTCTCAAAAGAACAACCGCCACCACATTTAAATATATACATTTGGGTATAATGTGTCATTTGTGGAAGTGGGGGAGAAATTCGATTTTGATTCATATTTTAATGTGAACCTATGTGGTTTGCACTTTCCAAAATGATACTCGGGCCAAAACACAGCTGTCCTGAATGCTCCTCCAAATGTTGTGATGCAGTTCTCCGACCAAATCATGAGAACAACAATGCATTATATTAGGGCAAAGTGAACAGAAAAAGGCACGCACTAGTAAAAAATCACATGTATTTGGGGAAAGTGCTTGCAAATAAATAAGAGAAACGTGCACTAAAATGCCGATGAATTCTGAAATTGCAAACTGATGCAGAAATGCCCCTGCCCACCGTGAGACTGGGAAACTGAGGGAAACCCAAAACTGATGAATTCATCTATCCCTGCTCATTAATAGTAGAACCTCCAAGTGTCCCTATTTTCCAGGAACAGTCTTCCATCCTGGTTTCTGATTTGATCCTGGAATGTCCCACTTTTCCTTAGGATGTCCCTGTTTTCGTTGGAGAAATGTTGGAGGGTATAGAGTTATCCGACCCCTGAACCGTCTGAAGGCAATTCTGTAAAGATAAGTTTTTTTTTAATAAAAAAAATTAATGTTTTATTTTGTTTTTATATATATTGTAAGTTGCCCAGAGTGGCTGGTGCAACCCAGTCAGATGTGTGGGGATATAAAGAGTAAAGATAGATAGATAGATAGATAGATAGATAGATAGATAGATATTATTACGGCCATTGGCCCATCGCACACGATTTTTCAAACAACATATATATACTTAGCCTTTCTACTTAGAACTTCGAGGGGACTTTAAAGTAACAGACTAAGCAGTAAATTTACAACATAAAACATCAACCCCTATTTATAAAATTATAAAAACATCAATTAAGGTATCACATAATTACATCTTGAGTCATGATTTAAAAGGAATGTCCAATCCGCCCAGAAGTCCGTTTTTCTTCTTTTGGGATAGGACGGTGATCAGAAATAAAGAGTAAAATGATCATTATGGAATGGGACGTCTCTATTTTCATCGGAGAAATGTTGGAAGGTATGTAATAGCATGATACTCTTTCCCTTCTTGCTGCTAGGAACCAAAGTTTTGTGATTCTCTACACCAGGCTTCCTTGGCCCACCAGATGTTTTGAGACTACAATTCCCATCATTCCTGACCACTGGTCCCGCTAGCTAGGGATCATGGGAGTTGTAGTTCAAAAACATCTGGAGGGCCGAGGTTGAGGAAGCCTGCTCTACACACTGACTTTGGAGTAAGCCCCATCCAACTCAGGGTAGCTTACTTCTGAGTAGGCATGTTCAGGTTTGCTCTCTGAAAGAACCCATCTCCTGAAAGCTGTCTCTCTTTATCTGAATTCTAATCTGGCTCCCCTTCCCCGCCCTCCTTGTGGTCTGATGCCCAGTCAAACCCTGCTCTGACAAGGAGAGCAAAACCAAAAGGAGAGAAGGGGGGAGGGGGGGAGAGAGGATTTTCTTTTACTTGTATTCATTTGAGCTGCTTTAATGCCAATAGGATATGTAGCTTCTATCCAGTAATTGGAGCTGACAGGCGTTCGCTTGTGCCCTGTGTGCTTGTGGTCCCCTTGGAATTGGGCTGGAGGCAGGGTGCTCTCAACCTCAGGATCTTATCTTTGGGATTCCTTTCCTG
The DNA here is from genome assembly GCF_009819535.1 of Lacerta agilis. Taxonomy (NCBI): domain Eukaryota; kingdom Metazoa; phylum Chordata; class Lepidosauria; order Squamata; family Lacertidae; genus Lacerta; species Lacerta agilis. The sequence goes on from NC_046328.1 coordinate 12,321,593, forward strand.
AGGACATCTGCTGGAATCCATCTTCAAAAGATCACCTTTGACCAATACTGCTTTGTTTTAACTCCATTTATTTACATGCCAGTCTCTCTCTCTCTCTCTCTCTCTCTCTCTCTCTCTCTCTCTCTCTCTCTCTCTCTCTTCCTAGGACTTTAGTGCTGATTTGAGTCTTTGCTGTTAATTCATTTGCTCTGCCATTTCTTCACCCACCACCAACAATTAAACGGGCAAACTATAATTTTGTTGCTGCTGCTGCTGCTATTACTTTTCTTTCTTTAAATTCAACATTTTTAATGCTGCAAAGAAGGTGGCTAACATAAAATGGTATGGAACGCAGCCAATTACTTACATCAACCTGTTTATTGAGCAATCATTCTGATTTCATAAAATCACAGAACTGTAGAGTTGGAGGGGACCCTGAGGATCATCTAGTCCAACCCCCTGTTTGCATGAAGTTTGTGTGGAGAGGATGGTGAGGAGGGGGGTGGGGTAAGGGGAATTAAGAGGTATATTACAAAGGCTGACCACGGTACTCCGATATCAGAGGGGAAAACGGATTTTGAGAATGGAAGAAATACTTAGGTTTATGGTAAAATGTGTTGATTTTTATATTTTTTGAAGGGAATCAGAAGGAATAATGGCAACAGTTTTACTAAGTTAAATGAAGAAAGGATATAAGAAGTTAAGATTTGGAATACGATATTTTATTTGATAAGAACATGTTGTATGATTTAAGATATGTTGGTTATAACTGTAAGACTAAGATAAGATGTAAGAAAGAAGATTTTACAAGGTTACAAAGTTACTAAAGAAGATTAGAAATGAACGCATAAGAGAGAACGTGAGGAAGTCCCAGGCCTAGGATTTTAAAGAAGAGAAGGATGGTTAAATAATTGTGTTTTTTGTTGGTATGTTTTTGTGTAGTGTGTGTATTGTGTGTTTTTGTATTTTGTTTGATTTTGAAAAATCCAATAAATTCTTATAAAAAAAAAAAAAGAAATTTGGGTGAAAGTTAGACACAACACCAATTATTTGTTGATTTTGATTTCTTTGCGGGGAGGTTAGACAATACAGTGGTACCTCGGTTTACTAACTTAATCTGTTCCGGAGGTCCGTTCGTTCTTAAACCAAAGCCGTTCTTAAAACAAGACGCGCTTTCCCTAATGAGGCCTCCCGCTACCGGTGCCCTTCCACCGTTCGGCTTCCGTTCGTAGACCGAGGTAAAGTTTGCTATCCGGGACACTACTTCCAGTTTTGTGGAGTTCGTATACTTAATAGTTCGTAAACAGGGCTGTTCTTAACCAGAGGTACCACTGTATTGCATCAAGCAAACTTTGGTGCATTTTCTTTTACTTTCATTATTGTCAAAACTTTTTTTTCTTTTTCTTTTTGCAGGGTGGGGAGAGCAAATTTGCAAGAGAACCAGATCATCTTGAATCAAACGATTTGCCAGTATTGTGATTGGATCCTACTGCAGAATAGTGGCAGCCTGGAGGTGCTCACAGTCAAAAAGAGAAGAGAAAGAATTTAGTGTCAAAACCACTAATGCTTTAAACAGACAGCAATTAAAAACAGCAGTAGATATACAGGGGTCCCCCCACTCGTATGCGGGGGTTACGAGATCCAGCGCCAAGGGCCTTCTGATGGTTCCCTCACTGCGAGAAGCAAAGCTACAGGGAACCAGGCAGAGGGCCTTCTTGGTAGTGGCGCCCGCCCTGTGGAACTCCCTCCCTTCAGATGTCAAAGAGATAGACAACTACCAGACATTTAGAGGACATCTGAAGGCAGCCCTGTTTAGGGAAGCTTTTAATGTGTGGTAAAGCTATGGTTTTCCCAGTAGTAATGTACGGAAGTGAGAGCTGGACCATCAAGAAGGCTGATCGCCGAAGAATTGATGCTTTTGAATTATGGTGCTGGAGGAGACTCTTGAGAGTCCCATGGACTGAAAGAATATCAAACCTATCCATTCTGAAGGAAATCAGCCCTGAGTGCTCACTGGAAGGACTGATCCTGAAGTTGAAGCTGCCTCCTGCAGTTTGGCCAAACTCATGTTAGTAGCTTCGAGAACACTGTCCAACCATCTCATCCTCTGTCGTCCCCTTCTCCTTGTATCCTCTATCTTTCCCAACATCAGGGTCTTTTCCAGGGAGCCTTCTCTTCTCATGAGGTGGCCAAAGTATTGGAGCCTCAACTTCAGGATCTGTCTTTCTAGTGAGCACTCAGGGCCGATTTCCTTGAGAATGGATAGGTTTGATCTTCTTGCAGTCCATGGGACTCTCAAGAGTCTCCTCCAGCACCATAATTCAAAAGCATCAATTCTTCGGCATGCAATTCTTCTTGCAACTAATTTTAAAAGCATGCAATTCTTCTTGCAACTAATTACCAAACTTAAAACCATGGAGAGACCTGGTCTGAACAAAGACATTAGATTCTTATCTCATTATACACGACAAAGCTATCTTTAGCCATCTCACCCATTGCTTTTTCCTGTAAGACCAATTGCAGTCGTTAACAGTCGTCAACAGGTTTTCCACACCTATCAGCCAATCACCCTTTCCCACCACCCTTCTGAGTAATACCCCTCCCCACTTTCTCACTATATATAAGGGCCTGGTGGTGACTTCTGTTTCAGTGTATCTGAAGAAGTGTGCATGCACACGAAAGCTCATACCAAGAACAAACTTAGTTGGTCTCTAAGGTGCTACTACTGGAAGGATATTATTATTATTATTATTATTATTATTATTATTATTATTATTATTATTATTATTTTGTGTAAACTCCAGAGTTATGGAAAAGAAGCCATGGAAACTATAAGTGAGAGGCACAGCCAAAATTGTGATAGAACTAGGAGGGGCAGGATGATCCTCCTTTCAGCTTGTTATTTCCAGGGCTTTGCATTGCCCAAGTCGACCATCTGTTGCCTTCTCTGATTGGGTGCACTTTCAAACTCGCTCTTGCTTAATTTCCCTACATCCCTTGCACTGGATCTCCTGCCCCTTCAGTTTCCCTCTTTGTCCAGGGAAGCTGCCCGCAAAACAATAAAGATAGCACTTAACCCCAGTAACCCTCTGACCGGGGTGCCATAGAAGAAGGAAGCCACTTTCTCCTAAAGGGTCAGATGAATTTTGGCCCCTTGTTTATATCATTAGCTTAATTTTCTAAGAACAAGGCCCATCCCCTGCGATCTGCCCTTTTCTCTCTATTTGCCCACAGTGCCTGGAAGGCTGATAAAAGTGAAACAACCAATGTGAAGCATGTGAACTAGGCAACAAAATACAAAACAAACCACCAGATAGAGTCCCCATCCACAGGGTCACAAGGCTAATAATAATAATAATAATAATAATAATAAGTGAAGGAGACTCTATACACACCATACATTTGAAGCCACACACTCATGAATCCTGGGAACTGTAGTTTAACCTCACAGAGCTACAATTCCTGGCACCCTAAACAAACTAAAGTTCCTGGAATTTGGGGGCGGTGTGGTGCAGGGTCATGTGCTTTAAATGTATGGCACCACACAACTTAATTCTGGTTTTGTCCTCATCCTCCTCTGTGCTGAGTTGTAGGCTGTGTACACACCATATGGTTAAAGCACACCCCCAAGAGTCATGGGAACTGAAATTTATCCCCACACAGCTTCAGTTTATGGCACCCTTAACTAACTACAGTTCCCAGGGTTCTTCGAGGCTGCAGGAATGTGCTTTAATGGTTGCCATATTTGGAAGAAGCAGTCACGAAATTGGAAAACGCCTGCTTCTTGGGAGGAAAGCGATGACAAACCTAGACAGCATCTTAAAAAGCAGAGACATCACCTTGCCGACAAAGGTCCGTATAGTTAAAGCTATGGTTTCCCCAGTAGTAATGTATGGAAGTGAGAGCTGGACCATAAAGAAGGCTGGTCGCCGAAGAATTGATGCTTTTGAATTATGGTGCTGGAGGGGACTCTTGAGAGTCCCATGGACTGCAAAAAGATCAAACTTATCCATCCTTAAAGAAATCAGCCCTGAGTGCTCACTGGAAGGGCAGATCCTGAAGTTGAGGCTCCAGTACTTTGGCCACCTCATGAGAAGAGAAGACTCCCTGGAAAAGACCCTGATGTTGGGAAAGATTGAGGGCACAAGGAGAAGGGGACGACAGAGGATGAGATGGTTGGACAGTGTTCTCGAAGCGACTGGCATGAGTTTGGCCAAACTGCGGGAGGCAGTGGAAGACAGGATTGCCTGGCGTGCTCTGGTCCATGGGGTCACAAAGAGTCGGACACGACTGAACGACTGAACAACAACAACAACAACAAATATTTGGAAGAGCAAAAAAAAGGATACCTTTGCTGACTTCTACTTTTAACTATGACGACTCTACCCATGAGAAAGAGGACATGCAGAGGCTGGACGCAGCGCCTCCTGGCTCAGCTGGCCACTTCGTGCCATGGTGGCCACAGCAGACAGAGGCTCTGGGCGCGGTGCTGCTTTGGCGCAGCCTGGCGGAGGCAGGCAAGGGTGGCGAGCTGATGCCGGGGGGCGCTGCGTCCAGCCTCCGCCTCTTCCCTGGCACCCTCCGTGCCAATAGCCTCTGTGGTTAAGACGCCCCTGGCTGCACATGCTTTCCCCTAAAGAATCATGGAAAGTATTGTTTGCAAAGCTACAACCGGCCCAGCACTGTTCATGAACTACATCTCCCAGAGTTCTTTGTGGAAGCCATGTGCTTTAAATACGTGGCGTCTACCTGACATTCTGCATTCTCTTCATTGTTATAAAAGGGTTGCTTTCTTTTCTTTTTTAAAAAGAGGCTGTTCTAAACAACAACAAAAAAAGGTTAAAAGTTCACAAGAAGACTAAAATATCTGTTTGGGTAGTTAAGGGGAAATGAAGCCTAAAGAGAGAAAGAGGGGGAGCAAAGAAAGAAATGTAACTGATTAAGAGAATGGATGAAAAAAGTAAAAAAAAAAAATCCTTCCAGTAGCACCTTAGAGACCAACAAAGTTTGTTATTGGTATGAGCTTTCGTGTGCACGCACACTTCTTCAGATGAATGGACATTTACAGTGCAGTCCTAACCCAAGATCTGCCGGCATATATATGTGTGTTTGTGTTTGTGTATGTGTGTGTGAGAGAGTTTGGGATAGGTGCATCTTTGACTGCCCAGGCTGAGCTGGAATTCAGTGGTACCTTGGTTCTCAAATGCCTTGGTTCTCAAACATCTTGGTTCCCAAACGCCGAAAACCCGGAAGTAAGTGTTCCGGTTTTCAAATGATTTTTGGAAGCCGAACGTCCAATGCGGCTGTCAATTATTGTTTCCAGGGCACCTGCACCAATACGAAGCTGCGCCTTTGTTTTCGAACATTTTGGAAGTAAAATGGACTTCCGGAACGGATTAAGCTTGGTGCTTTTGTTTTTGCTATTTATTTTGCGTTTAAATTTTGATGCTTTTCCGGTTAATTTGTTTTTGTGCCTGTGTGGAACCCAGTTCAGCTATTGATTGATTGATTGAGTGACTGCGGAAATGGATAAAAGCCCCCCATCCAAAAAATGACTATCATCAGTTCAAGTAAGTTTTTTTTTTTAAACTTTTTATCATGTACAATACTATCTTATTTATTTTAATGTACAGAGCATTGATTATTGCTTTCATTTCATGGATCAATGGTCTTGTTAGATAGTACATCTGAATTTGCCAGGCAGCGTGAGCCAATGGTCAGGGCTGATGGGAATTGTAGTCCAACAACAACTGAGACCCAGGTTTGTGAAAGGATGCTGCTGTAAACAACCACGAAGGCTACACACAACAACAACCACGAAGGCTTAAAACAACAACAATGAACAGCGTGGCTTGTGTAGAAGTTTATGCCAAGTGTTTGGCCGTCTCTCCTGCAGAGAGAGGAGCCCCAGGAATCTCACTTTCCCCTCCCCTCTTGTGGGATCCTGCACGGCTCTCCAGCAAAGGGAAGTCGGGAGGGCTTATATTTGTAACGCTTATTGAAACTTTGATGGATGGGAGCTGCAGGAGTACAAACGTATCGTTCCTTGTCATCATTAATAGCTTTCCTCCTCAGGCCAGAAGGAGTTGTTTCACTGGTGGCTCCCCACTCCAATTTACTTTTTTCCTGTTTTGCTTTTCGAGCACATTTGGAAAGGCGGCAGTGAAATTAACAGCTATTGACAGCTGGGTCAGTCCAGGAGGAACACATCTGGAAGGAAGTTCAGGGGAAGGAGAGACACGGGGAAAATGCAAAACCTAGGGCATAATTGGTAGCACTTTTGGGTAGCTTCCATTCATCTCCATGAGACTCGAGTAGGGGAAGCTCGTAGCAGCGTGTGCCTGCTCCCCATCAGAAGCGATAAAAACTAAGAGCCAAATGATGTGTTATGTTTGTGGCGATGTTTGTTATGTTAACTTTGCGGCTGTGTGTGTTCTGTTAACTTGGTTGCTGTGCTTTTTAGCTGCACGTTTTTAAAAATGCAATTCTACAGCGCAGGGGCACCAGTCTGGATTGGGACCCTAGGATGGGGGCGGGGGATAGGGGGTCTCTAGCCTTTTGGTGGCGCTGTGGGTTAAGCCACAGAGCCTAGGGCTTGCCGATCAGAAGGTCGGCTGTTCAAATCCCCGCGATGGGGTGAGCTCCTGTTGCTCGGTCCCTGCTCCTGCCAACCTAGCAATTCGAAAGCACATCAAAGTGCAAGTAGAAGGTAAGGTAAAAGGCGTTTCCGTGTGCTGCTCTGGTTCACCATAAGTGGCTTTGTCATGCTGGCCACATGACCCATAAGCTGTAAGCCGGCTCCCTCGGCCAGTAAAGCGAGATGAGCGCCGCAACCCCAGAGTTGGACACGACTGGACCTAATGGTCACGGGTCCCTTTACGATCCTGGTGGGTCTAGTAATTTGCATAGGAGAAAAAAATAACCCAATAATCTAATAAATAGGAGCCCCACTCTCAAATTGCATGTGTGTGGCCCCCAGTCCAGATCAGGGGTTGTATTGAGTGCTAGTGCCGACCTGTTGGTGTTCATATATATGTCTAACTTGGGTCCATTAATTTCAGCAGATCCAATTTGAGGAGAACTCAGCTGGATACAATGCCAGGACCGGAGCAATGGGGAAAGGGTAAGAGCCAAAATTGGGGAGGCCTCTGCTGGCAATTTGCACAACCCCACTCCATAAACCCCACACTGGGGGAACATGTGCGTAGCTAATGCAACTGGTAGTCTGGCCCTAGGATATGGGAAATGAGCTATTCACGGCCTTTAAGCCATGACAAAGGTTCGTGCCTCAATTGATTTTGATGGAAGAAAGAGTTAAAGCCTTATTAAGATCAACTGGGGAAGCTCACCTCTGTGTCCTGCTGAGGGTGAAGTTACATCTGGCTGCAAAGGAGGGGAGCACGTGCCTTGTGCTCTTGTCTTGCTTGCGGGTTTCTCATAGGCACCAGTCTGACCACTGTGAGGATAGGATGCTGGACTAGATGAGCCTTTGGTGATGATCCACTTTTGGTATTATTATTATTATTATTATTATTATTATTATTATTATTATTATTATTATTATTTTTAAAAAATTCAGTTACAATCCAATAATAGCCTCATTATGACAATACCAAGTTATAATACCAATCACTAATACCAATCATTCAAATACCGGATTATATAATTTAGGTGCCCCGCCCCCACATGCTAGTTTTGATGGTTTGAGGGTTTTCTTTATTTCTGCATTCGAACTGACCAAGCAGGGAGAAAACAGGGGCAAGTCCTCGGCCGCGGACAGTTTAAATAGCCTGTGCCACGCCCCCGGACCATTCGGATTGGACGACCTAAGGATGACGTGGCCGAGGACCATCCAATGGCACAGGGGCTATCCCGCCCCATGAGCGTGGGGAGGGCTTGCTCCCAGCCCGCAACGTCATCTCCAGGGAACAGGAAATGGCTTTCTAAAATCTTATCAATTTCAATTACCATATTTTTTGGGGGGTGTCTTATACATTGGGGCCATCTCCCCCCAATTTCTTAAATCAGAGTCCCCCAAAATAGGGGTCGTCTTATCCATGGGGGCGTCTTATCGACGCGAAAATACGGCATATTCCAGTTATAATAATAATCTCTTATACAACAACTGCAATATTAATAACTTCTATTCGTATTGACACATTGAATAATTTCTAAAACTACAAGTGAGGCACTCAAACTATATCCTTGTTCTTCTTGTGTGTGACAATTATTCTGTCTGTGATGTTTCTTCCTGTCCTTGTAAAATTTTATGTCTGTCTATTCCCGGTTGTTGCTGTTCTCCTTCATGCCTTGGGCGAAGCTGAGATCCCATTGTTGTTTCAGAAATTTCTCCATCCCTCCGCCCTGTGCTTCGTTGTTTCGCCACTTTAACAACAGTTGCAAAAGTCACTCTGTCCCAATAAATAACCAGTTTTCACCATTTTCCTTCTCAGCCTGGGAAGAAGAGTGGTCTTTTGAACTGCAGGTGACTAGATGAGCTTTTGGGCGTGTTTCACTTTTTGTATTCAGGAGGACACTGGAGAAATTCATGGAGGTCAAGGCTACCAGTGGCTACCAGCCACGATGGCTATATCCTACCTCTGCTATCAGAAGCAACATGTCTCTGAATACCAATTGCTGGGAATTGTGGATGGCGAAACCACTGTTGTGTTCAGGTCCTGCTTGCAGGTTTCCCATGGACACCTAGCGGGCCACTGTGAGAACAGGATGCTGGACTAGATGGGTCACTGAACTGAGCCAGCATGGGGTCTTCTTATGTCAAGCTGGTCTTGAACCTCCTCCTTAATGGCATTCTTTCATATTGATCAGATATTCCTTTGCCTGTCAGGCATTTGACCATACCCCATCAACATTGTTTCTATCGATTTCTTTGGAATGAATTTACCAACATACCTAGAAGCTCACTCAAAGATACATTAAGGCTACTTCCATTAGTTTTTTTTTTTTTTTTTAAGTTTTGCTCATTTTGATGATACGGTCGTACCTTCGTTTTCCAACAGCTTAGTTCTCGAACGTTTTGGCTCCCAAATGGCGCAAACTCAGAAGTGAGTGTTTTGGTTTGCGAACTATTTATGGAAGTCAAATGTCCGACGGGGCTTCCGTGGCTTCCGATTGGCTGCAGGAGCTTCCAGCAGCCAATCAGAAGCCACGCTTTGGTTTCCGAATGTTTTGGAAGTCGAACGGACTTC